>NC_143487.1:28227317-28527317 GCF_027475165.1 Benincasa hispida
AATTCAATGAAGAAGTTCTTCGTTTATCTTCATACTTCTCTCTCTAATCTTCTTCTTCTTCTTTGTAATATGTAACACTTTTCTATTGCATTTTATTAACTATTGTACTTCAACATCTTAAATGTTGCTTTTTTTGTATAGTATTTCAGTGTTTGTATTCTATTTTTTGCTATTGTTATTAACTTGTATGCTAAATTTATCTATATCATATATTTTTTTAAAGAAAAAAATGTATCTTCAACGTATTAGTATCCTCATTTTTTTAGAAATATATTTATAAAAAAAATATATAAAAAAATGACATATCCTTAGACGTATCTGTATCTTAGTTTTTTAGAAATTGACGAATCGCCATATCTGATCGTATCCGTATCGTGTAGCCGTATCTGTGTCTGTGCTTCATAGACTACTATCTTCTTGGTACTCTAGATTGAGTTGTGGGATCAAAATAAGCCTGGATTAAGGGAATTCAGAGACTAACTCACAACAGCAACCCAACGTGAAGAACACCATTCTTCTCACGAATTTTTCAGAAAAATTTGATCAGTTGCATTGCTTCAAAACATACCAATCTCTTCAATATATTGCAGATACTCATGCAAAGAGATTATCTGCATGAGATGTAGCTCATGCTTGGAGTTAATGATGCTTGAGAAGTGGGTTGTTATTGAGCTACTTGATGAAGACAATGCAAAATACTTATTTTCCATTTTGTGTTTTTCTTTTCTTTTTCAATTTATCAAATATTGATTTCATAAATCAATTCTTTTAATAAAACTGAAAATATTATTAATTTTACAAAATTAATTTTCTTAATAAAATTAATATATAATTATTTAAACAATTTAAGTAATTCTAATTAATTTAATATCAAATATTAAATTAATTTATCACAATTCCATCTTCAAATATTTAAATCATATTTAAATATTATTTCTCCAATTTCATTTAATTATAATTTAAACACTTCAAATTAACTTATCACGCTATTCTAGAGCTAATCCATTTACGAGCTAGTAGGGGGACCTCGCAGACCTACAGATCATGGGCTCCAATGATTCGAGATTAATCTGCTAAACTCATTAGACCGAACTAACCCCCATTCGTTAACTAATGGGTGATCCACTAAAGCCCATAGCTGAACTCCCCTCATTGTAGATATATTATGTCCACTCGATATAACCATGATTAGTAAGTTAACCTTTCACAGGTTGTTCGTAATAACGGCTAGGTCAAATCTCTGTTTTACCCCCGAAATTACCTCTTGTTTTGTAAGTCTCAATGATCTCCTAATGAACAATTGATTTGTGATCCAATCAACAAATCGAATCACTCTCGGGCCAATGAGAGGGTGAGGCCTCTTGTTCAAGACCCAGAATCAGCACTTGAAGGGAACAACCTCTCTACTAACCCTAATCGGGTAGGAGTGAATTTCGTCTTGCACCCTATGTCCTGAGCTATTCATCTGGTCTTATCCCCAAAATGGGAGGCTTATTGAGCGGAGACATTTGGTCTAATCTCACCGTTTGCAAATCAAAGGATAATCCCGAACAAACAGGAGTTCATATTTAGCTCAGAATTATGGTTAAATTACTTAGGTCATCGCTTTGAAATAGTAAGTCTTAAATAGTAAACAACGTCATTATAAAGTAAGAGTGACTGGTTTCGTGGTCCAATCTTGTACAAAACTCATTTGCATAGGACACCCCCACTCTTCATGTCACACCATGCACGAATTAGGATCACTTCGTATGTAGCACTTTACAACTCTTTGTAACAACTACAGAGTAGGCCGCATCCAATAGTGTTACTAGAATAAGGCACCCAACCTTATTCATAAACTATAGATCATTTTGACTATTTACTCGAACCTGATCCACTTGTATGTCTCCACATAAAGTTCAAGTAATCATGTAATAGTCAAGGAACTTAGATATATTGTCTTTGGACTTAGGTTTATTGGATTTGTAAAAGACAATATATTCAATAACAACTTATTGAATTTTCAGAATGAGTTCTACTGTTTACAAACCACGAGATTTAGGATATAAAACCCAACAAGCTCCCACTTGAACTAAAACTCTAGTAGTAACTTATATATCCGATATATAAGACTGAGTTTCCAAGTTTTATAGAGAAATACAATAAACTAGGGTATTCCATACCCATGGTTTACCATTCGGTATCCCATATCCGATATTTCTCCCACTTGCCCTAGGTTATTAACTTGGTATTTCTAGTCTTACTAGGTGATTCTCAAACACTTTAGCCGAGAGAACCATTGTAAACATATAAGTATACAATAAGCTTCTTATTAAACTATATGGGGAATGCATCTAATTCTCAATAATGATCAGAAAGCAAACTTTCCTTCCACTACATTGAAGTACTCTCAACTCTTTGATTAAGATGCATCTGACCTGTCTTAACAACTATTGTTAAAGTCAGATCTAGAAATCTTTGAACTTATTATACTTCGATCTTAACCGTTTAAATATCTGAATATTTTCAAATGGCTTTTAACAATTTGATTCTTAATAGAAGTTGCTATGAGATAGAACAAACATATTTTCTAAAGATGAACATTTCATTCAAAACAAAAATATGTACAATATGTTCATTACAAGATTTACAAAAACAAGTAATATCATCTTCAGCAGAAACTTCTCCCACTGGTCAAGTTGAGTAAGTGGTCTTCAGGAACTAAGTTGTCTGTTTAGCTTTCTCTGCTTTCTTCTCTGCGAGATATTTAGGGCAATTTCTCTTCCAGTGCCCTTCCTCGTTGCAGTGGAAACATTTCTCTGCAGCGGTTTTCTTGCTTTTCTTGCCAGCAGGCTTCTTCTTCCCTATCCCTTTGTCTTTCTTCGCTGGAATACTCTTAATCTGCAAAGAGGAGGCAACATTAGGCTTGGAGGACGTTCCTCTCTTCTCAGCCCAAGCAATATTTACTTTTGATTCTAGACCCTTAGTTCTCAACATTGTCTGGAAAGCCTGCAGCTCATTCAGCAGAGTAGTGAAGTTGTATTCAATTTTATTCATCAATGCATTCATACATAATTGCAGAAAACTCTTTGGAAGAGATTCTAGAATAGAACCAACTTGGCTTCTCTCATCCATCACAACACCATTTACTTCAGCCACATTAAAGTGGACCATCATGTCTAGGACATGTTCACGAACTGAGGTCCCCTCTTTCATGCGGTTGTTATAAACGTATTTGATAGCATCATGTCTCAGGGTGAAGGACGGTTGTCCAAATATCCCTTTCAGAGATTCCATAATCTCTTTGGCAGTACTCATATTCTCGTGTTTATTTTGCCAAAATGTCAGACAAGCTAGCAAGAATATAAGCACGGGCTTTATCATTTGCCTTGATCCATCTATCAAATGATTTCTGAATAGTTCGGATGGAATTAGAACTATGAATGGGAGGACATTCCTCTGTTAAGACAAATCGCAAATCATCTATCGTGAGTATTGTGTTCAAATTTGATTTCCATATCACATAGTTATCCCCGATCAGTTTATCCGATGCCAACAATTGTATAATTAAACTCTTCATTTTGAAATTATAAACAAATTCTATAAGTGAATTGTTTTTAAATCCAATCAAGTTTTAGCAAAGTGATAATGTACCCATAATCATTATTTTTGCAATGATACTTAAGTGATTTAGAACAAATGCTATCGAAAGGCAGTCAAGAATTCCTTCACAAAAGCAAGACAGTTCTTGACCAAATACTATCTCCAGAATAACTCATATTCCGATAGTCATTTAGTTATCATTTTTGGTCAAGATCTTTACTAACACTTAGTAATTCTTGTAAGTGTAGAGCCACCATTTTCAGATCTTACAGAACGGTATGAGTATGCCTCTGAAATAGAAGACAAATACTCAAAACAGAACTATAAGACCCTATTCATTTTACTGAAGCCTGGGTTGTTCCGAATTCTATGTTACAACTCTCCGTGGGGATCGTCGTCATTAATGACTAGCTAGTGCTGCCTAAAAATGACAGCAGGCGCAACATAGGAATCTCACGGTTCAAACTAATGGAAGAGACCGTAGGACAATGTTGACACATTTCCTTCGCCCACTTACTATGATTGACTTCCCTTACCTTGTTATTGATACTTTCTGAATGCAGCAGTCGAGGTAAAATCGACACGAAGCAAAACAAGGATCTCACGACGTGAACTCTTGAGGACGTAAGAGCTAATAACTTTTATTCTCCCACTGAAGTGTTCTAAATGTTCAGGTAAATTTATACTTAGGTTCTTTTCGGCTAATAAAAACAACCCTAAGCCTAGGTGGTTTATCCAAGTATAATACTTATAAATGGATTTTAAACTTACGATGTCTAGGTGATAAACTGTTTTTACTACCTCACACCGCTCACTTACGCTCATAAAATTACTTACCAATGCTCAATAACTCGACCATAATCCCTAGGTAGGAGGTGTTCCGTAGACCGTCAACTTAAGTACCCCCAGCCTTTGTCAGGATTATACACTGGTTGAGTTTGTAACCCTAGTTTTTACAAGTTTAACGACCTATTTTAACTATTTAAAATAAGTGGTTAACCTAAGTGAGCATGCAATTGTTCTTTGTTATGGATTTTAAATGTCTAACCCAATTGTATAACAGCTTACAAAATTTTAGACATTCTAAACATCCACAACATACAACAAAGACATTCAATATCCAATATAACTATTATATTAAATAAAAGAAACCCTAACATGAATACTATATATTATAACATTTTATAACATACTTTCAATGCATGTAACATGTTTCCTATAGTGGGATTTTAAATGGGAAATTAGGGCATTTGACTTAATTCGGCCAATAATTCCAAATGACTCCTTTTTTTAAAGAATTTTCAATTGACCCTCTGCTTACGTCATCACGATATGAGATTACAAAAATGCCCCTCTAGTCTATACAATACTCGTGCGCTCAAACTCAATGGTCATCCCACGCTCAAAATTACCGTGCAAGTGTCGTTCAATCTCGCTCTGCAAATCAATCATCCATCTACTGTCGTAATCGAAGTTCTCTATTGGGATAGTGAATTTAGTTTTTATCTTGCATGTTGTGTTGCGTCTGTTTAGGTTGGTTTCGTTTCATCGGTCGTCACGTTCATAACTAGTTTCGGGGTTCAATTGGTCGCGTCTGTTTTTTATTTTGGGTTTCGATCTGTTCTGCATTGGTTGAGGACGAAGAAGATATAGTTAGAGTTAGATAAGGTAGTGGACGAGTTTTGCAAGAGCGAGATGGGTGAAAGCGAGATGGGCTAGAGCGAGATAGGTTAGAGTGAGATGAGCGAAAGCAAGATGGGATAGAGCGAGATAAGAGAGAGTGAGATTAGCGAGAGCGAGACTTTAACAGTATGTTTTGTTAGTGATTTCTTAGTACGAACCTGTTAACTGATAAATTGAATGTTCATACAATGCAGAAGTAATTTAAGATGACAAAATCTTTGAAAATTCGTGAAGTTGATAGGTTTCTCGGGCAAGTAACATGTCTAGCCCACGTTGCCAATGCCAACAAGATTGTAAAGGAGAAGCTTACTGGAAGACAGCTAGAGATGTTCAAGAAAACAGTTTTTGGTCGCTTTGTAGACACTAAACTTGTATTCAAAAGCCCATTAATCCACCATATGTTATTGAGGGAAGTGAAGAAGTCAGGAGTGGACTTGATTAGTTTCTTTGTTAGAGGAAAGGTCGTCACATTTTTGAAGGACGGCTTTTCGAAGGACGGCTTTTTATTGATCACTGTTTTGTCGCGAGTTGTACGGAGTGAGGAGTCCTCACAAGAATTTTTGATGAGATACTTTAGTAATTGGTCGACCTGAGATGCATTCCACTTGAATTTACTTGAAGAAGAATACAAAAATTTGGCATTTGAAAATGATGATGATGCTGTTAAAATTACCCTAGTATATTACACAAAGGTTGCAATGATGGGTAAAAACAAGCAGAAGAATGTTGTTGATCGTACTCTATTTGATGATGTTGAAGACATAGATTAATACAACAATCTTGATTGGGGTACAATTATTTGGCAGAGGACACTCGACACCCTGAAGACTAGACTGAACGAAAAGGTTGGTTTATACAAGGAGAATGTGAGGGGAAATAAAAATTATATTGTGAAGTACTCGCTTCGTGGATTTTCCCAAGCATTCCAGGTAGATGTTCCTTAACTTGACTTTATCTTTGGTTTAACATTAACATTGTTATAAATTTGAGTTGTTTGGATATAGTTGTGGACATACGAGATCCTATTGTCAATAGCAGGGAACGTTGCCACTCGAAAGAGCAAGGACGTTGTGCCTCATATATTACGGTGGTCATGCTCCCACTCCGTATCATTCAAAGCACTCGAGTGAGACATTTTTTAGTCTCAAAATGTAAGTGTAATGTATCTAGCCACAATATGTTTATTCGGTTGTTAAATGTACACTAACCATCTTACTGGGTTTCTTAATGTAGACAAAAATCAAAGAGGGTCTTGTCATGTTCGATACTGAGAAGGAGTTTCAGGACACCCCAATTGATAGAGGGGTTGTAAACCAAGCACACATCGACACCGAGAGTTCAGGGAGCTCTAGTAGTTCAAAGAGTGGCAGTACTTCAAAGAAGTACAACAAGGAAATATGTGCTTTTAACCTTGACTCATGCTGATATGAGACCAGAGAGCTCAGAAGGTGAACAGTAGGGCAATTCAGAAGATCGAATGAGGGACAACGAATCAGATAGGGACCAAAACATCCACCAGCCTAGATACATCCCTAGCGAGGATATGTTTCATGATGGGTGGGTGACTGATAATGGACAGAAATGCATGTTATTACAATGCAAAGATATAAAACAATGTACGATTGCGATGGTAAAAATATATAAAATCGTGTCCAAAAGCATTAAGTTTAGAACATTGCGATCGCATGCGTCCATCGCAATAAAGCAGCAAATGCGTTAGTGCAAGGTGGAATTGCAATCCAAAGAATTTAGCATCCGAGCGCATTAAGAAATTGCGCCGTAAAACTATGCGATCATATGCGTTCGCGAAAATCTGCTCAAGAAGGTGGACGAAATGAGCTCCGTTCCCAAAATCGCCTGTGTGCACGACTTTTTCTCATTGTTCAGAACCCCTGGGTCCATTTTCATATTTCCCCCGCCGAAAAGTTTGTGCACAAAAATTGGGCCCCGGGGGGCCCGATAGCCGTTGGGGCACCAAACAAGTTCCACTCCCAAAACCATCTGCGCGCACGAATTTTTCTCATCGTTCAGAACCCCTGGGTCCATTTTCAAATTTTCGCCCGTCGGAAAGTTCAGGCACAAAAATTAGGCCCCGGGGCACCCCCGCCGGGCCTGATAGCCGTTTGGGGCACCAAACGAGCTCCATTCCCAAAACCGTCTATGCACACAGCTTTTTCTCATCGTTTTGAACCCCTGGGTTCGTTTTCAAATTTTCGCCTGTTGGAAAGTTCGCGTACAAAAATTGGGCCCCCCAGGCCCGATAGCCGTTTGGGACACCAAACGTGTTCCGTTTCCAAAACTATCTGCGCGTATGGCTTTTTCTCATCGTTCTGAACTCCTGGGTCCATTTTCAAATTTCCGCCTGCCGGAAAGTTTGCGCATAAAAATTGGGCCCCGGGGCACCTCCGCCGGGCCCGATAGCCGTTTGGGGCACCAAACGAGCTCCATTCCCAAAATCGTCTGCGCGCACGACTTTTTCTCATCGTTCTAAACCACTGGGTCTGTTTTCAAATTTTCACCCGCTGGAAAGTTCGCGCACAAAAATTGGGCCCCGGGGTTATATGTCAGCTCGCCTGCAATTTGTCCTATTTGAATTTCTAGATTTCTAATGGATATAGCTTGATTCTGAAGCACTAATTCGTTTCTCTCAATGTATTGCTTCAACAAGCTTTCTAAGGACGAAGATTGTGGTGTTTGTGAGCTGCTAGCTTGGCTATGCACTAGACCGTTGTTTTGCGGGAAAAATCCAGGTAGCCCTCCTTTTTGTGCCACAAGTTGAAAGCTTTGTTGTTGATTTTTCCACGCAAAATTTGGGTGGTTTCGCCACCCGGGGTTATATGTATCAGAATAGGGATTATTTCTCATGAAGCATACCAACTGCGGGTTTGTTGGGCATTTTTCCATCGGGTGAGCATCTCCGCAAATGACACAACTTGCGGTCGTTTGAGTAATTGCGCTGCCCTGCCCTTTTTTCGCTCCCGTAATTAATTGTGATGCCTTGTATCAAACTCATCATCACAGTCATTTGATTTTGCATGGATGCGATGGCCCTATTGTTTGCGTCATTATCTTTAATTCTTAATCTCTGATTGTTTTCCCGCCAATCCTCATGATTTTTGGAAATGCGATCAAGTATACTCTTTGCCTCCTTATATGTTTTGTCGAGCAGACCACCAGCGGCTACCGCATTGGCAACGGTCTGCGAAGAGGGATTAAGTCCTTGGTAAAAGATCTCCATTTGCAGGCAGTCAAGTAAGCCATTGTATGGACAGTCTCTTACCAGCCGCTTGAACCTCGCCCAGGCATCGCTGAGTGATTCGTCATCTTCCTGCTCAAAATTTGTTATTAATTTCCTTCTCATAGCATTCTTGGTTGGTAGGAAATATTTCTTCATAAACTTTTGCACCACCTGTTCCCACAACGTTATCTCCCCCAGTTTGAGAGAATATGCCCATTTTCTTTCTTGATCGCATAAGGAAAATGGGAACAGAGTGAGTCGAACTTCCTCGGTTGAGATATTCGGGAACACAAAAGTGTGGCAGATTTCTATGAAGCTCCAGAGGTGGGTGTGCGGGTCTTCGCCATGCCTTCCTCCAAACTATGAGCAATGCACTCTTTCTCAGACTAAACTCATACCAACTTTGGTAGTGGAGTTGTAGTCATTTATTTATGCGTTGATCCTGGTGACTTACTTTCGTTTTGGCTTGCCCCCACGTGGGTAAGTGCCTTTCACAACTTAACTCTTATCAACATGGGTTTCCAATTGTGTTGACAGTGGAGTTGTTATTCAATTTTTTTTTGTAGTAGGGTCAGAAATAAATGCCCCACCCCCAAATTTAAAATCTAGCAATGTCCTCATTTCCAAAAGTTAAAATAATTCATGCGATGGTTATAGAATGCATTGTAAAGAAATTTGAAAGAAAGCTAGCAAACCCCTAACTTCGAGAAATATTTCATGAGGTGACTATCTTAAGATTTATGTTGACTCTAGTATATACGAAAGAGATAGAAGCATATTTTTCATCATTGAAATCGTACTTGGCAAAGAATACATGCGGTGAACTGTTTGACTAGTGCAACAAGTATGGCGGACAACAATGATAATGCGGTATCGGTAATGAATCAAGGAGCTGTTTGACCAGTGCAGGATCCTATCTTCCTGGCAGCTGACTGCAACATTCCTATGAGGAATTACGTAGCACCCAACCTGTATGACTTTTTTCCTAGGATTTGGAGGCCTACTGTCGAGGAGAACGCAAGGTTCGAAATTAAGTTGGTCATGCTTTAGATGATCTAAAATGTTAGGAAATTTGGGGGTCTGCAATGTGAAGACCCACATACCCACCTAACCAGCTTTGTCGAAATGTGCGACAACTTCTCTCTACCTGGCGTAACCCCAGAGAGTATAAGACTGTATTTGTTCCCTTACATCTTGAGGGACGAAGCCAAGAAGTGGGCTCACTCATTGGAGCCAAATGAAATTACGTCGTGGGGCCAACTGGTGGAGCAATTTCTGAAGAAGTTCTTCCTACCAGCCGTCAACGCAAGGCGACGGAAGGACGTGCTGAACTTTGAGTAGAAGGAGAATGAGACCCTGAGCACAACCTTGCTGCGATTTAGAAGATTGGTAAAAACTGTCTGCATATCGGGATTCCTGATTGCGTCTTGATGGAAAGTTTTTATAACGGCTTGAACAGATCAACGCAGGCTGTTGCTGACGCCTCCGCGGCAAGAGGTTTTATGGATGAAAAATACACAGAGGCTAAGGTCATCCTTGACCGCATATCAAGAAATATGGATGATTGGATTGACGATGGATATGGAGGCCGAGGCGCCGAAAGAAGAAAGAGCGAAAATGCCATTGTCCCTTGGGAGACAATGACAACGTTGGCCGCACAGATGGTCGTGGTGACTTCCATCCTCCAATCGATGGCAATTAATCAAGGAGCCATCCCTCAACAATCAGCGCAACCTACTGCGTTGGCTCAAGTGGCCGCATTAAGTTGCATCAATTGTGGAGGGGCTCATGGAGCTGAAGTGTGCCCATCGAACATCCGGCAAGTATGGCCCATCCAGAACAACCCCTTTAGCAACACCTATAATCCTGGCTGGAGGAGCCATCCTAACTTTGGTTGGGGAGGAAATTCCAACCAAGGGGGGCCACTTAACCATCAAGGTGGCGGACGAGGGAATCCCCCTTTTCACCAAAATTCAAATCAAGGGCAGCCGAGACAGTCGCATCACCAGCAGCCCTCATCTTCTAACACTTCTGGAAGCTCTTTGGAGACCCTGCTAAAGTAATATATAGATAAAAATGATGCAATGATGCAAATGCGGGCGTCTTCAATTAGAAATTTGGAGATCCAGGTGGGCTAGTTACCTTCTGAGTAGGAACAACTGCAGAGATGTGGATTGCACTCATTCAAGAAACGCATCTGCCGATCCATATCTCACCACTATGTTTAATGCTTTCTTAAATTCCTATCTCTTTGAATTCTTGAATTTTGTCTTCACTTGCTTATTTAATTTGTTATTGGCTTTATGAATTTAATTCTTCATTTATTTCCTTGGCATTTATTTCCATATAGTCTTTAATTCTTTAAACTTTTCTATAATTAATGCGTTGAGCTTTAACTGGTGAATGATTGAGTAATAAAGAAAAATTTATTGCCGCAAGTCATAGCACTTGCGTTGATGAAGAAAATAATAATAAATAAAAATAAAATCATATAATCAACAACAAGTATGCAAGGCAACAATGGACGCATCTTGAACCAATAAGATACGCTTTGCGTTCACCCAACTCAACTGTATTGAGCTGAGGGGTGTGTTGCGCTCATATATGCCCTTTGCCCGGCCTTAGCTAAATGCACTATGTTGAGGTATCCTTCAGAAATGTGTTTAGTTAAGGGGTGTGTTGCGGGGATGTATGCATTGTCACCCATCCTCTGCGAAGATGTATTTGCGTTGGTGAGCACATTACGTTAATCTTTATCTTGTGACCATTCAAATAAAATATTAAAGAAAATTCTTTTTGTAATGTGGGGAAGTCCACTCGTTTCATATTTCAAAGTAATGATGATTCGGCAGACGAAAGGACATTTTTTTTTCTGAAATCCCATAAATGAGGGAAGTCGAATGACCCTCCTTTTGAGTGTCTTGAGGCCTGTCGCCGCAAAAATCGCATTGGGCCCACTACGACCCAACCTATAAATAGGATCCTTACCTCATTTTGGAAACATTACCTCATCTTTGCAATCAGAAACCCTAGCGTCGTAGCATACAAACTTTCTTCTTCCCCAGCATCCCAGCATTTTACCAGTTCTTCCGATCTAGCTTCCATGGCTGACCAAACTTCCAACCACTCGACTTCACCATCGACCCCTACCTCTGACCAAGTCGCCATGTGAGAGGCGGAATTTCTGGTTTCTAGTCGCAGACTCGCCGCCCAAGCCCACACTGCCCCCAGACTCACCGGGAGAGCCCGGAGAAACACCCTGGCCGTTAGACCTCATTTGTTTAAAAGGGGAGGAAGCACTAAAAGCATACTTGTTCCAACACTTGCCGTCTCCACTGGGAGTGAAAGGAAGAGACGTGATGATACAGAGGTGTTTGGCAACATTCTGAGTAACCTAGAGCTAGGAGGTGAACTACCCGAGGTAGGGGTTGTAAATGAACCACTATCTATGGAGGAAGAGACGGTGGCAGCGACGGGAGGAGTGGTGGAGGAGAAGGCAGTGGTGACTGAAGAAGAAACTGAAAGAGGCGTTCTGCCTAGAGATTCCTGAGGTGACTGTCAACACAGAAGCCTATGATGGACCTCCCAGAATTGCGGAGGAAGAGAATGCAGTGGAGGAGGCCAAGGAGGCTAAAGTTGCATTGGAGACCTCTGACGTTGCGATAGAGAAGGTTGTAGGGGAGGCGCAACCAGAAGTGGCTGAGAAGAAAAAGAAGCAGAAGAAGAAAAAAGGTAGGAAGGCGGGAGAGGCTGAATCTTCCCATCATCGCAAGGAGAGAAAGAATAAAAAGAAAAAGGATGATGATGAAGATGAGGAGGCCAAGTAGGAAAGAAGGAGAAGGAAGAAAAGAAAATGCGCCGGCGTGAAGAGAGGTGCCTAAAAAGAGTAGAAGAAGAAAAGCAGAAGGCTACAAGCCTGTAGAAGGATGGAGAATCAACCTCCGTGAGGGAGGATAGGGGGAAACGACATAGTTGATGGAATCAGCGCAACCCAAAACAACACAAATGGTTGCATCTGATGAAGGAGAAGAAGCAGAAGGAACCCCCCCTGATGCGGCGTCATAGGGAGAATGCGCTGCAAATGTCCACTATTGACCCGCAAAGATTAATCATCGCAATGGAAGCAAAAGAAAGAAAAATAAAAGAAGAAGAGGAGAAGCAAGAAAATATGGAGAGGGGAAAGCTCATCATTGCAGAAGGAAATAGAAGAAGAAGATTGGAGTTTAAAGAAATGCGAAGCAATATTGAGTTTGCAAGACTTGAAGAGATACGGAGGTGCGAGGAGGAACAACGTCTGTTGCTAGCCTCTGAGCAATTTGAAGAAGAATTTGCGAGGGAAGAATAAGAAGAAGAAGAAGAAGAGAGAAGGAAAGAGGAGGAAAAGGAGAAGACATTGTTGGAAGAGAAGGAGAAAAAGTGCGAAGCCAATATGCAACGCTTAATGAAGAAAAAGGGCAAAGAACTCGCAGAGTGTGAGAAGGAGGAACAACGCAAAGAGTGGGAAAAGAAACAAAGACAAGTAGCCTGCCTTGTGTTAACTAAGTAAAAAGGAAAGGCAATCACGGAGAGCAGCGAGCCCGCATCGGCCAGGAAGCGTTCATAAAAAAGAAAGGAGAATGATGACATGTTGATTGTGATGGGCTTCTATCAAACTTCCTATCTACCTTTAACAACATAGTCAGTGGTCTTGCTATTTTAGAAAAGTCTTGGACGAATTGTCTATAGAATCCGGCATGCCCCAAGAAGCTTCGCACAGCCTTCACGTTGGTTGGAGGTGGAAGCTTTTCAATTGCGTCAATCTTTACTTTGTCCACCTCCAACCCTTCTCGAGAGACCTTGTGTCCCAACACCATTCCCTCATTCACCATGAAGTGACATTTTTCCCAATTGAGCACCAGGTTCGTCTCTTCACATCTTTTCAGATTTTTCTCCAAGTTGGCCAGGAAGACTTCATAAGTGTTCCCATAAATAGAGAATTCATCCATAAATATTTCTACTGAGTCCTCGAGATAATCTAAAAAGATCGCCATCGTGCCCCTCTGGAACGTGCTTGGCACATTGTAGAGGCCAAACGACATGCGTCAAAAAGCAAATGTCCAATATGGGCAGGTGAATGTGGTCTTGTCTTGGTCTTCAGGAGCTATCATGATCTGATTATACCTAGCATCTCCATCCAAGAAGCAATAAAAATCGTTCCCTGCTAATCTGTCCAACATTTGATCAATGAATGGCAAAGGGAAGTGATCTTTCTTTGTGGCCGCATTTAACTTGCGATAGTCCATGCAGATGCACCATCTAGTGATGGTCCTTTGCGGTATTAATTCATTGTTCTCATTTGGGACTACCGTCATTCCTCCATTATTCGGCACACATTGCATGAGGCTGACCCATGTGCTATCTGCAATGGGATAGATAATGCCCGCATCCAGCCACTTGATAATCTCCTTTTTGACGACCTCCTTCATCGCAGGGTTAAGTTTGTGTTGATTTTCAATGGTTGCTTTGTGGTCGTCCTGAAGACAAATGTGGGGCATGCAATATGCGGGGCTAATTCCTCTGATATCAGCGAACGTCCAACCAATTTCTCAGACATGCTTCTTGAGAATGCTCATCAACGCATTCTCTTGATCTGCGTTAAGTGTGGAGGAAACTATCACTGGCAACTTCTCATTCTACCCTAGGAATGCGTACTTCAAATGTGTTGGTAGGGTTTTCAATTCAAGTGTTGGTGGTTCCATGAGAGAAGGTTGCACTATTTTTCTTTCTTCTTTCGGCTCTACTTCTTACATTGCGATCAATCCTTCTTTTTTGTTTGTTTTTGCTACAATCGCATTGCAGGAAGCTACAGATGCGTCGACATCCTCTTCTTCACACTCTTCATCAGACTTTTCTTTTTTAGTAAAATTCAGGTCATCTTCAGAATCTAGCAGGTCTTCCTCATCAGGAAATTTCATGGCACGAATTATGTTAAATCTGTCTGTCTGTTTATGCTCAAAGTGATTCTCCCTTCTTCAGGTCTCTTCTTAAAATATTTCTAAAATTTAGGGACCGCTAGTTTAACCTTCAAAAAGACTTTACTAAATTCCAGGACATCGCATGATTTATTTCATAAAAAAACTTTTTCACTGCGGTATTTTCAAATGATTTTTATCATTGCGTATTTTAGACATTTTTTTTCAATGACCTTGCACTGATCCAAGTACCTAGCCTTCATTTTGGCTTGCCCCCACGTGTGTCATGCAGACATCCAACTACGAGCAAGGCGCTCTTTCTCAGTCTAAACTCATGCCCATTTGGCAACGGAGTTGCGATCATTTATTTATGGGTTGATCATGATTCTTACCTTCGTTTTGGCTTGTCCCACGTGTGTCATGCAGACATCCAACTACGAGTAGGATTCGATCGCAACGTTACGATGATTTTTTTTGTTAGGCTAAAAATAGCAAGGTCGAAAAATGAATACCGCACCCTCAATTTTAAAATGCGGCAATGTCCTCATTGCTAAAAGATTGAAAGAAGTCATGTGATGTTCTTAGGAAGTTTCGTATAGGGTCAGTTTGAAAGAAAGCTAACAGACCACTAACTTTTAGAAATATTTCATGAGGTGACTGTCATAAAATTAATTTGACTCTAGCATATATGAAAAAATAGAGGCATGAGTTTCATCATTGAAATCATAATTTGCAAAGAGAAATCATGTGGTGACTTACTAAATTAATCAATGTTAAATGATTGTGTCGACCAAAGAAGATGTGATGATAAAATCTTTAGAATTAAAATACGATGCGATAGAGCAAAATTTGGAATAAATAAAGTTAAGGAAAGATACAACCCCCAAATTGCACTGTCGCCCGCACTATTTGTGAATGCACCCTTCTTTGCGACGATCTGTTTTCTTCGATTGCGGTGACGAAGTATAGTAGTTGAGTCTTTGTGTAGTGCCTCCGCAATCGTTTACCTCGATCGTTTGCAAAGAAAAACATTGAAAGGGTCAAATAATAATAAAAAACGACGTTAACAAAATTTCTCTCTCTTTTTTTTTTTTTTGAACAAGATGAAGACAGATAAACAATAATTGAAATAACATCAGAGTAGTGAGAGTTCATGAATCATAAGTAAGAAAAGGATATTCCAAAAGACTTGCGCCTCAGATGATTTTTTGTCGCATGCGAGCGCAGAGGCCACTTGATTTTTCTTCATTCCGGATTTCTCAGGTCTACAGAGGTCTTTTCTCGATGAAAATTACCCCCACAATATGCCTTGACTCTCTGCCTGTTAACCTTGAATGTACGGGTCCCTTCCTCATTAATCAGTTCAACGGCACCATGTGGGAATATTTCTTTAATTATAAAGGGCCCGGACCAGTGTGACTTTAATTTTTCGGGAAAGAGCCGTAGCCGCAAATTGAAAAGTAAGACCTTTTGTCCGACGTAGAGATTTTTCCCACATAGCCGGTTGTCATGCGAACGTTTTGCTCGTTCTTTTTAAATTTTGGAATTTTCATAAGCTTGCATTCTCTACTCATCAAGCTCGACCAATTGGAGTTTCTTGCTTCTCCTGCTGCTTTTAAGTCGAAGTTAAGCTTCTTCACTGCCCACAATGCTTTGTGCTCCAACTCCAGTGGTAAATGACATGCTTTACCAAACACTAACGCATACAGAGACATGCCTATAGGTGTCTTATAGGCGGTCCTGTATGCCCACGGTGCATCGTCCAGCATTGTTGCCCAGTTTTTTCGCGAAGGCTTTACTACCTTATCCAATATCAGCTTAATTTCCTGGTTGGACACTTTAGCTTGACCATTCGTCTGTGGATGGTATGTGGTGGCCACTTTGTGGAGGATATTATATTTGAGCAGTAAGTTGTTGACTATGTAATTGACAAAGTGGGAACCTTCATCACTTATTATGGCACGTGGAGTGCCAAAACGAGTGAAAATATTTTTCTTCAAGAATTTGGAGACTACCGCCGCATCACTTGCGGCGCATGCTATTGATAACTTGTAGAAATACAAGTTATTTATGCTATTTTATTTAGATATTGCGGCAAAAAGAAAGGAAAGTTGCGTCGATAGTATACAAATTAGCAAAGAAATACAAAAATTATAAAATTTCGTAAATACACCCACTAACACCATTGCGATGGCGAATAAAATGTTTTAGTTTCTGTTTTGTACGAAATGTGTCACTGCATGCGTTCATGGACTCGAACATGAAATAAACAACGCATCTATGTCGCATTGCGCCCATCAGTTAAGAACGAAGAGATGATCAATGCAATGATGGCGCATGCGACAATCGATCATGAGCTTAGCGATCAACGCAATTTCAACCGCATGCAGTAATAAAAAACAACACCACATGCGGCGATAGATCGAAGATTTGAAGAGCAACGCATCCGCGGGCGATTCTGACAAGTGTACAGCTTTTAGTTGTGCATTTCTGATAGATTGATTGCGTAACAGAAAGGAATTTTCCATTCCGCCATTTCAGGAACTGCCAAAATTAGAAGTGGGGACCACAAATTCAAAGAGCCAACGTCTCGCCTATAAATAGCTTCCTCAAATTCGCTGAAAGATATACAGATACTGGTACATAGACATATACAGATACACATAGTTACACAGATATACTGATATTGAGAGAGAGGCTGGTCTGAAGCAATTACAGAGAAAATCCGGGTGAGTCTCCGAGTAGAGAATTCTTCCAATTCCCGAAGCTGAAGCCCTGTGCAAAGGTAAATTCTACCAGGAAAGCAAGCCTGAGAGGGAAGCTTTCCTCTCCACCACATCCACATGCTGGCAAGTGCAAATCTCCGATCGGGATCTATGTTAAGACGTTGACACTCTTTTCGTATTTGTTTCTATTCTCTATTTCATCCTCTATATTCATCTTCTTTAATCCTTCATTCACAACATGTATTAAACGCTTAATTTTAGAATTAAATGTTATCATCGTCACCATTATCATCTCTCTATCTCTTTCCATATATTCATAATCCATTTTCTCCATGATGTGTTCTTAATCTCAGAGTTAAAAAGCAAGAATTAAGCGAGTGAGTTAATTTGTGTTAAGGAATTAATTAAGTTTAGCTAAAGCATGCTCAACAGTATCTTCACTTGTGAGAGCAGAAGTGAAGATGTTATTCTGCCTATCGAGAGAAGGTTGGAAGAATGTGTTAACTAAAGCGAGAAGTATTTCCAGAGATGGAAATAACCTTGCATTCGTCACATTCATCTCTGTTTCGCCATAGACATATGGGAATGCAGCCGATCACTGAGAGGTGTACGCCAAGGGAAAGTGGAACCTTAGTTGCATCCTTAACGCGATTGACAAACATGCGATGTTTTTACTCTTTACTCTTTCTCTTTCTGCTTCATTCATAAGACTTTCTATCGCATACATCGATACTTTTGTATAACTTCACATTCAGTCCTCAACCTCAGTATCACGTATCATGTATCATGTATCTTGTATCATGTATCATAGTAGTTTAGGAATTTACTTTACAACACATTTTTATTTTATCAACGCATTTTTACTTCATCGCAATTTATATTTTTGTACAAACCAACATTCTTTATTCATTATTAAAATGGTCACATGTATCACATAAGTATCGCATTAATGACAACAATCCCCGTGTTCGACCTCGGATCACTCTGAGAAACTTGTGTTGGAATTATACTTGGTTTCAGCGCAAGAAAACTTGTGACACGCACTACTTCATCGCATACTACGAGCATATCACTATCAACGCATACTCTTAGAACATAGTATCGCATAAATTATCTTCATTGCAAAGCACTTAAGCGCATTTAGCACATCATTCATTTCATCATCATAGTGCATGAATGATAAAAAGATTAAAGTAATCTTTATTGTTACAGCTACCGCTTCTACCCACTTGGAAACGTAGTTGACGACTAACAAAATATACTTGTGACCATTCGATGGTGGGAATGGTCCTATGAAATCAATGCCCCAGACGTCGAAAAATTTCAGTTCTAAAATGATGTTCATGGGCATCTGATAACTTGTAGAAATACAAGTTATTTATGCCACCTTATCTAGATATTGCAGCCAAAAGTTAGTAAATATGCGCCGATTGTATGAAAATTAGCCTAGCATTACAATAATTATAAATGTTTGTAATTACACCCACTAACACCATAAAGATGGAAGACAAGCTAGATTTTACTCTATTTTGCAGGAGACCAAGTCACCGCTTGCGCTCAAGGCTCATGAGAAACTGATCAATGCATGTCTGTCACATTGCGCCCGTTAATCAACAATGAAGAGACGATTACCGCAACGGCGGCGCAATGCGATAGTCGATCCAGAGCTGTGTTTCAACCGCATGCGGTAATAAAAACAACACCGCATGCGAACCCATGATTGAAAGATGCAGCTGAGCAACGCAAAAGCAGAGGATTGAGACACGTGTACAACTAACGGTTGTGCAGAATTGACGGTCTGATTGATAATAGAAGGAATAATATCCCTCCATCTTTGAAATTACCATGACAATCATGTGGGGACCACAAGGCCGGAGTCAAAGACCTGCACCTATAAATACCCCATTGATTTTAGAGAAAAAGGTATGCTACGGGATACGGGGTAAATGCTGCAAAATTGTTGAGAGAAAAGACTGAGCTGAGTGCTTTAGTGAAGAAATCCGGGAAGAAGACGAGATAAGGCAAAGAGGTGAAACTCAGATCTAACCTGCCAAACACTCGATTGAAAGCTCTGTGCAAAGATCCCTGCTACTGATAGGGCAAGCCTGAGAGAGAAGCTCTTCCTACCATCAAATCCATCCTATCCGGCAAGCAGATCTCCATTGGATCAGTGCCAAGACATTGGCACTTGTTTATATCTGTTCTATTTCTCTCATCATTGTATTTCATGTTTCCTTTATCTTTTCATTCACACACCATATATCAAACGCTTAATAGACATATTAAATGTTTTGATATCTTTCATTTACCATCTTCTGTCTATTTCCGTTCACCCATTAATCATTTTCTTAATGATGTCTTCTTAATTCCCTGATAAGCAATATGAATTAACTAAGTACTTAATCTATGTTAAAGATATAAAATGCGTTTAGCTAAGGCATGCTAGATGACATATTCACCTCTGAGAGCAGAAGTGAAGATGCCATTCTGATCTATCGAGAAAGTCAGAAGAATGCATTAACTAAAGCGAGTAGTACTTCCAGACATGGAAGCAACCTTGCGTTCATTACGTTAGTCTCTGTTTCACCACAAACATGTGGGAGCACGGCCGATCACTGAAAGGTGTACACCAAGAGAAGAGCGGAACAACATTTGTAGCTTCAACGCAATTGAGAACTTGCATTGTTTATATTATTTATCTCTCTCTTTCTATCCTATTCGTAAGACTTGTCGCTGCATTCCACGTCTTTGCACACCTTTCACAGCCAGCCTTGACCCCAGCATCTTGTACATGAAGCTTGTATCTTGTATCATCTAGCTTAGGTTTATTGTATTTCATTTTATTATTGCATCTTTACCGCTTTACTTTATTTTATCACAATTTATATTCATGTACAAACACATTTTTAAAGATTGAAAACCTGGTCACATATATCATGAACATACCACAATAACCTAAACCAGTCCCCATGTTCGACCTCGGATCACATCGAGAAACTTGGGATGGAATTACACTTGGTTCTATCGTAAGGAAACTTGTGACAACGCATGGCATACTACGTGAACACTGATCATTAATGCATATCTAGTGGTAGTATCGCATCATTTCGAGCATAGAACATCAATCACAGTATATCTTAATTTCATGACGACATAGCATCGCATGCTTCCATGAAATCTTACCCATGCGTTGGCACCCATCATATTTCATCGCGTAGTCTCTTGCATCCTTGAATAGTGTTGGCCAATAATACCCACTTTGTAATACTTTCGTTGTTGTGCGCTGACCTCCAAAGTGCCCACCATATGGTGAATCATGACATTATGATAATATGCGTTGGTGAGCAGCATCCGGTACACACAGTTGCAGAATCTGGTCTGACCCCCTCTTATACAGATTTGGTACATCCCAAAAATATGATCTGCATTCATGCCTGAGCCACCTCTTTTGGTGGTTGATGCTTGATTTTATGAAGTGGAAATGTGGATGATATGCATTGATGAAATTGTGTTGTGCACTTAAGTTTCCCCAGCGAAATCCAAGTGTAAATTCCTCTGAGTTTCTTGGTAAGTCCAGGGTTGAACACAGGGACTTGTGAAAATAGATTGCGTTGGTAATTTTTATGAACACCTTACGGTAACCGAGTAAATAAATTGTTGGTTTGTTGTTGATTGCGTTAATGAGAAAATAAACAAATGTGGCAGATTTGAGAAAAGGCAGTTGTGTGATAGATGCAATGAGTATGTGATGAACGAGTTGAGAAAATCTTTAGCTAGCGTTACTTGGGAATGTGTCAGACTATGCGATCATGTTACAACCATACACAGCAAGTCATTTTCCAATGTAAATGCGATGCTCCTAAGTCTAGGACACATGTGTTGAATGCAAAAGTGTCCATAGAGCTTATTCCTAAGTCTCTACTCTTGTCCTATGCGATGATGCAAAATGCATGAAAGCAAGGTGACAGCATACAATCATATCCTATCTCTAGGATGCATGTGATGTGTTAATAACAAATAGTGCTCATTTCTAAGTGCCTATCTCTTGTATTATGTGTTCTAATCTAACTCTCCCAAGCCTAGATTCTAACATGACCTTCTCAAGTCTAGATCCTGTCCTTAGACTACCCTCCCGAGTATCTCTAATGGACGAATGAAGCATACATAATACAAGATAATCGCAAAGAATGAAGATTCCTTAGTCGTGCTAACTAAATGCTTCTCAATCCATTCAACTGACTTAGCTACTTATGAGTAAATAACAGAGAGTGAACAGATATAGAGAAGGAAATTCCATTTTTATAAATGAGTTGAGTACAAAATGACAATGGAAGTTAAAGGTAGAGAGCCTGGTAGAAATTCCTTGACGACCGAGGCTTTTACACTAAAATATCTATTCTGTTCTAAAAATGTTGCTACTTCCGCAGGCGCCGGCCCTCTCTTTGTCCTTGAAGCTTCCGGCGCTCTCCCAAGCTTACCGGAACGATCTGTCGGCACAACTTCCTCCCTCGCATCCGCCTTAAAATGAAAGAAAACTATGAACAAAAGCATGCGAACTGAAGTATGAAATCTCTAACTGCTGAACCCTCTCTCTGAAGAATGCCCTTGGTATTTATAGAGCATCCATGGTGAAAGGCGGCTTCTCTCTCATTGTTTTACAGATGGGACGATTTTAATTCCTAACTGATGCACCGAATAATTGTCATCGAAAAGCTAAATGTACTTTGTGATCGTTATCTGCTGTCAACTTAATTCGGATTTGACTGTCATCAGCTTTATGTCCCATCGCGCTTAATTAGCCTTTCACCCAGATGCGCCCACCATGTTGCACTGACCAAGTTGCGGCTATCCTTCTCGAGCGAATGTTTGCGAACACAATCATTGCAAAGCCTTGCGGTGAAGTTGCGCTCGACTAGTGATTTCCTATGATCGCAATTCTTGCATTGCGTTAACGCATATTCTACATAAAAATACACAAATCAACTGTTCTAATGCGTTGAATGTTAACCCCAAATCCTCTGAAGATAGCTCTGCATCTGCTTTGCCATTAAAGGATAAAGAGATTTGTAACCCGTCTGTTTGGTGATTACTATTAATATAGTACACATGTTACTGTTGTTCATATAGGGACTAAGGTTTATGGGTTTTTGGACTTGTAAATCTAGTGTTGTAATGACTCTAAATATGTTATGCTTCTAACTTAATAAATGTTGGCCTAAAGATATTTCGTTGTATATGAGTTATATATTGGTATCAGAGTTATTCCGCAATAGTTAGTAGGCAGTAAGTGTCGCCACAGGGTTGATAACTACTGCAGTTACGCCCTTCTCTAGGCTAAGAGGGTGGTCTGAGGCGGGGTGTGACAGCTTGGTATCAGAGCAAAGATTTAGGTAAAACCTGGGAGAAGGTTGAGTATAAAGTTTGGGTTGATACCAGCTTAGTATCAGAGCATAAGTTTTTGGGAAGGTTAAAGAGTTAGTTGATACTAGCTTGGTATCAGAGTAAAGGTATACGTAAACTTGGGAAAGGTTGAAGCTAGTTTAGTATTAAAGCATAAGGTATTGGGTGAAAGAGAGAGTTCATGCATTAGATTAAGTCCCATAGATAAGTCCCTAACATGTGTACCTAATAATTAGGCAAAGATGCTGTGGAGAAGAGGCAAGAGGAGTAGGAAAACTAAGGAGAGGAATGTTCACCCTACCAGCGGAGGTCCCAAAGTTAGACGGGACCTAGACCCGAAGGGGAAAAGAGTTAAAGACTCAGTAGAGTAAGAAGTAACTTCTGCATACGAGTCGAGTACACCAAATGTGGGTGTAGAACCCCCGATGGAGGATTGAGTATTCGATAGAATCACTCAAAGATTGGCGGCGAGTGTAGGATCGATTCAAAACGATCCAAAAAAGAAATTCGGCGTCAAGAGGCTGACAGCTTTAGGAGCCACAGATCCAGTAAATGCTGAGATCTGGTTGGACTTGATTGAGAAATGTTTTAAGGTTATGAGGTGCCCTTAGGACTGTAAGGTCGAGTTAGCGGCATTTTTGTTGTAGAAAGGGGCTGAGAAATGGTGGAAAGTGATAGAGGCTAGAAGGGGTAGTTTAGAAAC
The DNA here is from genome assembly GCF_027475165.1 of Benincasa hispida. NCBI lineage: Eukaryota > Viridiplantae > Streptophyta > Magnoliopsida > Cucurbitales > Cucurbitaceae > Benincasa > Benincasa hispida. The sequence goes on from NC_143487.1 coordinate 28,250,604, forward strand.
TATGACTTGGTCTGAGTTCAGACAAGTATTCAAAGATAAATACTACCCTAGTTCTTTTAAAGAAACAAAGAGGGAGGAATTCCTTAGGCTAACTCAGGGAGTAATGACGGTTGCTGAGTATGAACAAAGATTTACTGAGCTATCTCAGTATGCCCTTCCGATCATTATGGAAGAGAAGGCGAGGTGTAGAAGATTTGAGAATGGCCTAAGAAGAAAGATACGTACACCCGTTACCTCTACATCCAATTGGGTGAATTTCACTCAGTTAGTTGAGACCGCTATCCAAGTAGAGCAGAGTGTAGGAAGGGTAGATATACTCCAGCCAGGTGAAGGATAGTTTAAGATGCCTGGAGAAACGAGAAGTAAGAGATTTAGACCCTCTTTCTCTGGACAGTCGGGTATGAGGAGTTTTGGAGGCATGAGCCAACAAAGTTCAAGTTAAAAGAGGTCAAGACCTGCAGCTGGATCGAGTGGTAGATCGGTATCAGGTTGCGCTAGCGAGTTAGTAGCTAGTACAGGGAGGAAACCACTTTGTGTAAACTATGGTAGGTCTCATATAGGAGTATGCTATGTTAATAGGAATGTGTGCTTCCAGTGCGGACAAACTAGGCATTTCAAGAGAGATTGTCCTTAACTAGGTCATGGAGCACAAAGTGAGCAAAGAGGAGTTACACAGACCGTAAACCAACCTAAACCGACCGAAACTAGAGGTGAGGGATCCGGTGTAGCTAAACAGAAAGGGGTAGTTGGACGACCCCAACAACAACAGCAGCAGCAGTAGGGTAGAGTACACACTATGACACATCAGGAAGCGGAAGAGGCTCCAGATGTCGTAACTAGTACGATAACTTTATGTAATCAAAACGCTTATGCATTATTTGATCCTGGTGCTACGCACTCATTCATATCTAGCATGTGTGCATTACATATAGATAGAGTGCATGAGCGTGTGAATGAGGATTTTTTATCTCTATGCCTGTAGGAGATACTCTAGTTGTACATGAGTATTACAAGATTTGTGAAGTAATTCTTGGAAATCAGAGTTTATGGGTTGACTTGATTCCATTAGAATTACTAGAGTTTGATGTTATCTTAGGTATGGATTTCCTAAGTAAACACTATGCCATTATGGATTGCTTTAGAAGAGAAATAGTGTTTAGGAAACCATGTGAAAAAGAAATAACCCTGGTGGGATGTAAAAGAATATTTCCAAGAAGTTTAATATCAGTAGTGAAGGCTAGAAAGCTGTCGAGTAAAGGATGTGAAGCCTATTTAGCCTATGTAGCAGTTTCACAGGATAAGAAACTGAGACCCGAGGATGTACCTGTGGTACAAGAATTCTTAAATGTGTTCCCTGAAGAATTATTAGGCTTACCACCTGATAGGGAAATAGAGTTTACTATTGAGTTAGTTCTGGGTACAACACCTATATCCCAGGCACCATATAGGATGGAACCAACGAAACTGAAGGAACTAAAAGTTCAGTTATAGGAATTTGTAGATAAGGGGTACATTAGACCCAGTGTGTCGCCTTGGGGAGCGCCCGTCTTGTTTGTTAAGAAGAAAGACGGTACTCTTAGATTATGCATAGACTATAGACAGTTGAATAAGGTGACCATTAAAAAATAAGTACCCATTCCCTCGTATAGATGATCTCTTCGATCAGTTAAAGGGGGCCACGGTATTCTCTAAGAGAGATTTGAGATTAGGCTATCACCAATTAAAGGTGAAAAGCACAAATGTTCCAAAGACTGCATTCAGAACTAGGTATGGACATTTCGATTTCCTAGTAATGCCGTTTGGATTGACAAATGCTCCTGCGGTATTTATGGACTTGATGAATAGGATATTTCATCATTATTTGCATCAGTTTGTGATAGTTTTTATATATGATATACTAGTGTATTCTAGTAGTGCAGAGAAGCACAAAGAACATCTGAGGATGGTGTTATAGATTCTAAGGGAAAAGGAGTTATATGCCAAATTTAGTAAGTGTGAATTTTGGTTAAATCAAGTCGTATTCCTTAGGCATATAGTTTCAGCTGACGGAGTTAGCATTGATTCCCAAAAGATAAAAGCAATAGTTAACTGGGAACGACCCCTGAATGTAACTGAAGTACGTAGTTTTCTAGGCTTAGCAGGTTATTATAGGAGATTCGTGGAGGGGTTTTCTAAGATAGCTCTACCATTGACAAACCTGACCAGAAAAGATGCGAAGTTTGAGTGGTCGCCAGAATGCGAGCATAGTTTTCAAGTATTGAAACAGAGGTTAGTGTCAGCACTAGTATTAACTTTACCTACACCAGGTAAGGAGTTTGAGGTTTATTGTGATGCATCCTGACAAGGGTTAGGATGTGTGCTGATGCAGGAGGGGAAGGTAGTAACTTATGCTTCTCGACAGTTAAAGAAGCATGATTGTAACTACCCTACACATGATTTAGAGTTAGTAGCAGTTGTGTTAGCCCTAAAGTTGTGGAGACATTACCTGTTTGGTGAGCGGTGTCATATATTTACGGATCATAAAAGTCTAAAGCATATCTTTGATCAGAAGGAACTAAACTTGAGACAGAAAAGATGGCTCGAGTTGATCAAAGACTATGACTGTACCATTGACTATCACCCAGGTAAAGCAAATGTAGTAGCTGATGCTTTAAGTCGAAAAACTAGATCAACTAAAGCTAGTATTAGTTCAGTGAAGGGTACACTGATTCATGAGTTGTATAATGCTAGGGCAACATTATCAATCGGTAAAAAACGAGGGTTACTAGCTTCATTTCAAGTGCGTTCTATGCTCGTAGAATATATTCTACACGAGCAGTTAAAGGATTCTAATTTTCAGAAGTTAGCTGAAGAAGTAGATAAAGGATTGAGGATGGACTACCAATAAAGAGCTGACAGAGTGTTATTGAAAGAAGGTAAGATATGCGTACCTAAGAACTTAGCACTTAAACAAGCTATTCTAGAGAAGGCACATAGTTCGGCCTATGCTATGCATCCAGGCAGTACGAAGATGTACAAAACATTAAAAAGATCGTACTGGTGGCCTAGTATAAAAAGAGAAATAACGGAGTATGTTGACAAGTGCCTAATATATCAAAAAGTTAAACCAAAAAGACAAAGGTCAGCAGGATTACTTAATCCACTCCCAGTACCAGAGTGGAAATGAGAGCATATTATGATGGATTTCCTGTTTGGATGACCTAAGACACCAGTAAGCTATGATGGTATATGGGTAATTGTGGATAGATTGACAAAAATAGCTAAGTTTTTACCTGTTAAAGATACTTATACCCTAGACCAATTATCCAAGTTGTATGTTGATCGAGTTATGAGTTTGGAGTTCCAGTTTCAATTGTATCATATCAAGACTCCAGATTTACATCAAATTTTTGGCCTAGTTTGCAGAAAGCTATGGAAACCAAGTTATATTTTAGTACTGCTTTTCGTCCACAGATGGATGGTCTGTCTGAACGGACCATCTAGACATTAGAGGACATGCTGAGAGCATGTGTATTGCAATTTAAGGGCAGTTGGGATACACATCTATCATTAATCGAATTTGCGTATAACAACAGTTATCATTCAAGAATCAGGATGACATCGTATAAGGCACTATACAGAAGGCCATGTAGAACTCCGATATGTTGGAATGAAGTCGGTGAAAGGAAATTACTAGGTCCAGAACTTGTAGAACAGACATCGGATAACGTTAAGATTAGAAGAGATAATCTTAAGACGGCCCGAGATAGGCAAAAGAGTTACGGTGATAAGCGGAGAAGAGAATTAGAGTTTGAAGTTGGTGATAAAGTATTTCTGAAGTTATCTCCGTGGAAAGGAATACTCAGGTTCGGTAGCAAAGGAAAATTAAGCCTAAGATATATTGGACCCTATGAGATAATAGAAAGAGTTGGCCCAATGGCATATCGATTGGATTTACCTCCAGAATTATCTCGTATTCATGATGTGTTTCATGTCGCAATGCTTAGAAAGTAGGTGCCAGATCCTACCCATGTATTGCCTGAGCAACCGGTACAGTTGAGAGAAAATTTTTCCTATGAAGAGGAACCGATGGACATTCTTGACAGAAAGGAACAGGTTTTAAGGAATAAGACAATCCCATTGGTAAAGGTACTATGGCGAAACTATAACACGGAAGAAGCGGCGTGAGATGCCGAAGAGCAAATCAGAAACAAGTATCCGTAGTTGTTTAATTGACGGACTTGTAGCGAAATTTCGAGGACAGAATTTTCATAAGGGGGAGGTAAATGTGAACCCTGAATCCTAATTTCTCTATTTGAGTATATTCTCTATTGAGATCAATGTGATGAGTAGGTTGATGTGGAAACTAGTGTGAATGGTAGAGAAAAGAGTGAAAAAAAGAGGAAATTTGGAAGGTTGATTTTTGGGGAAAATTTTGGAAATTTGGTTTATAGAATTTTGTGTGTTAGAGTGGTGTTGATGTGTTGGAAGGGTTGTTGGTGAAGGCATGCGACTGAAGAAGGAAAAAGGAGATGATGCGTTGGAAAGCACACGGGTGGGCGAGGCATGCATGGAAAGACAGCCATGCGTCGAGCAGCCTTGGCCAGTGCCCAGGCCATACGTCGAGCAGCCCCGACCGAACGCATGCATCGAGTGGATATGCTCGTGCATTGAGCGCACTGCCAAGTGGTCACACCCATGCAGTGAGCACCCTACCAAGCAGCCATGTCGTGTGTCGAGGTGCCCTGCCATGCAGCCAAACACGCAGCCCATGCGAACGAGCGAGCGATGGCCAGCACATGTCGCATGCCCATGTGTCGAACTAGCATGACTATGCACCTAAGCACCTGGCCAAGCATCAAGACGTCGCATGCAGCTCATTCGGCCAAGCACGCCCATGTGTCGAGCGGCCAGCCTATGCAGCACGTCTATGCGTTGGTGGCCAGCACCATGCGCCCATGCCAAGCAAGCCGTGCGAGTGAGCCATGCGTCAAGAATGGACAATCACCCTATGCGTTGGTAATGGTTAGCTCCTTGCGATGGCTAAGTTGAATTGTCATGGTAGTGAGTTGGCTTGCTATGCATTGAGTAAAGGATATGCATTGCTTATGGACGAGGCATTGAGCAACCAAGAGTTGGACGCATACAAGGATGAAATCATCAAGATAACATCGTCAAAACCATGTGTCTTCTTGGGAGGAAAGCCTTAAGCCTTAAGAATTTGAGGTGGTGGCATCAGATTGGAGGCCCATGCGTTGGCAAGGTGGGAAGAAGACACTTAGCTTGTGATGACCACAACATTGCGTTGATGGGATGAGAAGGAGACACTTGGCTATGCAGCCAAGTAAGTGGTGTCAACTCCGGAGAAGGTTTGGACGCCTATAAATAGAGCCAAGAGACTTCATTTTTAGTTCATAATTCATAAATACCGTAAAAAGAGTTGGAGAGTAGAGCAAACCTTGCGTTGGAGCCAAATCCATGCGTTAGACATAGAGGACGCATTGGACAGTGAGGTCTGAGGAGGATGCATCAACTTGGGACGAGGAGTTCTCCCAATTTACTCGTGCGTTTGGAATGATTTCAAAGCCATCTGAAAGCTATGAAAGTCTAGTTTTCAGGTTAGGGCTTCTGCAAGAAAATCGCGAAGGGATCGGGCTGAAAACGGAGAAGAAGACAGAAGGGTCAGGCTGTCGGTTCAGTTTGGGCCAGTCTTGAAAATTCTGTGATTCCGGCCACACCACGAGAAGTTCTGAGCTCAAATTTTAGGGTAAGCTTCCTGAGAAAGTTTAGAACATGTTTGTAGAAGGACGTATCTCGAAATAAAATTTAGAACTGTGAGTAATTTGAGCTGTAATTTGAATCTAAATTCTAGGGGTGAAAAAGGAGCCCAAGGTAGAAAAGGGAGCTACTAGAGTGAAAAGCTCCTAAGCAATCAAGGTGAGTGGCTAAAACGTTTTGACTAAAAAATTTTCTTAAAATGTTTTATTACAACGTGTTATAGAAAGTATGTTTTAATGAAGATTATTCTCATGCCAGCTAGTTTTACAAAGTGATTTCCTAGCAAGCTATGAATTATGTTTTAAACGCATGCATGAGTGAGAAGTTTGTTAAAAAGCTATTTATATGTGCAGCATGCGTTAGTACCTTTAAAGCCATGTTTTTATATGTGTTATACTTTTCATGCTTTAAAGAGAAAGTCATTTATGACTAGTTTTACTTAAAACGCGATACCGAAGGACATTTGAGAAGGTATCCGCCCAACTAGATACTGAAGGACATTTGAGTAGGTATCTATTGGTACTGAAGAACGTTTGAGAAGATACCAAACTAACCAGATACTGAAGGACGTTTGAGAAGGTATCTGAACAGAAGTACCTAAGGTATGACAGTACTTAGTATGGCCACGTGCACGTAGGTTGAGTCAGAGATTGAGCAAAAGGGTTCTCTTTGGACTAGTAGTTAGTGTTGGGATTGTTTTTACCCATAGTAGGGCTATTCTCAACTGAGAAATAGTTTTACTGTTTTATGATTAAAATAACTTTATATGTTCTATGCTTGGAAAATGTTTATACTGTAGTACAAGTACTGTAGAAGCTTATATTTCAGTTAAACTCTTTATTGAGATTTCACATGAGAATCAATTATCTTTCTTAAGTCACTCACTGGGCGCAAGCTCACCCCATTTTCAAATGTTTTCTTCCCCCCCCCCCCCCCCAGCCCATAGGTAGCGGTCAAATCCTCTGAAGATACCTCTGGATCTGTTCTGCCACTAAAGGATAATGAGATTTTTAACCCGTCTGTTAGGTGGTTACTGTTAATATAGTACACATGTTATTGTTGTTCATATAGGGACTAGGGTTTGTGGGTTTTGGGACTTGGGAATCTATATGTTATGCTTCTAACTTAATAAATGTTGGCCTAAAGATATTCCGCTGTATATGAGTTATATATTGGTATCAGAGTTATTCTGCAACAGTTAGTAGGCAGTAAGTGTCAGCCACAGGGTTGATAACTGCTGCATTCATGCCCTTCTCTAGACTAAGAGGGTGGTCTGGGGCGGGGTGTGACATTGAACGCATGTGACCGCAATATTATGAAATCGATGCTTAATGGATGCAAATTAACATATTTCATCAACGCAATCCAACATTGTTTAAGAACTTAGCACTATGATAACATGCATTTCTGCCCGTTATTAGTGGTTAATATAATCTTCGAGAAATTGCTCGCAAACTAGATAATTTACCATGTCTGTGTACCATGGCAATTCTTCAATCTGAAATAGCTGCTCGTCTGGGAACATTGTGCTCACTTCTGACTGATTGCGGTTAATGTCTGGATTTTCTAATCTGGATAAATGATCCACAACTTGGTTCTCCGTCCACTTGCGATCAATTATTTCCATATCGAATTCCTAAAGAAGGAAAACCCATCTAATCAACCTCGACTTCGCATCCTTCTTTGTCATCAAATATTTTATCGCCGAGTGGTCAGTGTGGATGAGTACTTTTGTTCCCAGCAAATATGCTATAAATTTCTCCAGCACAAATATTACCGTAAGAAATTCTTTTTCTGTGGTGGTGTAATTAGTTTGAGCAGGATTCAAAGTCTTACTCACATATGCGATGGGATGTAGCATTTTTTTCTCTTCTGCGCCAGCACTGCTCCCATCGCATAACCGCCCACGTCGCACATTAATTCAAAGGACAGTGTCCAATCTGGCGTGATCAACACAGGTGCGGTCGTTAATGGGTTCTTCAAAATCATGAATGCGTTGAGGCATTTGCCATCAAAGACAAACTTTCTATCTACCTTCATCAACGCAATCAATGGTCGTGCAATTTTTTAGAAGTCCTTGCCAAAACGTCTATAAAATCCAGCATGTCCCAAGAAGCTCCTAACAGCCTTTACACTCGTTGGAGGTGGGAGCTTTTCAATCGTTTCAATTTTTGCTTTGTCCACCTCCAACCCATCCCTAGAGACCCTGTGCCCAAGCACAATGCCCTCCTTCACCATGAAATGGAATTTCTCCCAATTAAGCACGAGGTTCATCTCCTCACATCTTTTCAATATCTTCTCCAAGTTGTCAAGACAGACTTCGTATGTGTGCCCATACATAAAGAAGTCGTCCATGAATATTTCTACAGAGTCTTCAAGATATTCTAAAAAGATGGCCATCATACACCTTTGGAAAGTGCTCGACGGATTGTAGTGGCCGAACGGCATGCGTCGAAATGCAAATGTTCCATACGGGCAGGTGAATGTGGTATTTTCTTGATCTTCAGGAGCGATCATGATCTGGTTATAACCGACATACCCATCCAAGAAGCAGTAGAAGTCATTTCCAGCTAGACGATCCAGCATTTGGTCAATAAAAGGTAAAGGGAAATGAACCTTCTTTGTTGCCGCATTTAGTTTGCAGTAGTCCATGCAAATTCGCCATCTGGTGACGGTCCCTTGCAGTATCAACTCATTATTTGCATTAGGGACTATCGTCATCCCTCCTTTCTTCGACACGCATTGCACGGGGCTGACCCACATGCTGTCTGCTATTGGATAGATGATGCCCGCGTCTAATGATGCGTTATTTTATGATGTGGGAATGTGGATGATATGCGATGGTGAAATTGCGTTGAGCACTCAAGTTTCCTCAGCGGAATCCAAGTGTAAAATCCACTGAGTTTCCTGGTAAGTCTAGGGCCAAACTCAGGGACTTGTGAAAACAGGTTGCGATGGTAATTTTAAGGAAAACTTTGTGGTAACCAAATAAATCAATAGTTGTTGAGGTTGTCATTTGCGTTAATGAAAAATAAATAAATGAGACGGAGTTTGAAAAGAGTTGATTAAATGGGAAATACAATGAGTATGCGATGAACGGGTTGAGAAAATTTTCGGCTAACACTTCTTAGGATGCGTTCATGCTATGCGATCATGCAACATGCATACAACAGTAAACCACCTCTCGATGCGAATACCACCGTTTCTAAGGCTAGAACACATGCCATATATGCAATAAGTCTATAGGACTTCCACATAAGCCTTTATTCTTATTTATGCGATGACAAAATGACACACACATAAATAAGGCGACCACATAATATCATTCCCATCTCTAGGATGCATGCGATGTAGGTTGACAAACAGAGCTTATCTCTAAGTCCTTATCTCTTGTTTATGCAGTTCTAATCTTACTCTCTCAAGTCCAGATTCTAACCTAGCTCTCTCAAGTCATTAGGTTCTTTCTTTAGACTCTCTCTCGAGTAGCTCTAAAGGGGTGTTGGGCACAACATAAAACAAGACAATCGCAAGCAATGAACTTCCTAGGTCATGTTAGCTTAGTTCTTCTCAACCATTCAACTAGTTTAGCTACTCATGCGTGCTAAGAGAGTGAATAGATGTAGAATAAGAACTTCCATTGTATAAATATAAAGATGAAGTACAAAATAACAATGCAATGATAGAATAAAGAGCCTGGTAGCAATCTCTTGCTGCCCAGGCTTTTATACTGTTTTTCTACTCGTGTTCAAAAGATAATCTTGCTCTCGCGAGAGTCGGCCTGCTCTCTACTTCTACGCCTTAAGGTTCTCTCTCGAGTTGCCTGAGTGATTTCTGGCGTCTTTACTCTTTTCTTGATCTGCCTTAAAATAAAAAGGAAAAACTATAGACAAAGACGTGCTAAGCTAACTGATGAATTCTCTAACTCGTGAACTGGTGAACCCCTTTTCTGAAGGATGCCTCTGTATTTATAGAGCTTTGGGGTGAAGGCGGCTTCTCTCTTATGATCGCTCAGATGGGATGGCTTTAATTCCCTGACTGATGCGCTGAATATTTGTCACCGAAAAGCTGAATGTACTTGTTATCGTTAGCGGCTGTCAGCTTAATTCGGATTCAACTGTCATCAACTTTCTGTCCCATCGTGAATAATTATACCTTTCACCTAGATGTGCCCACCAAGTTGCGCTGACCAAGTTGCGACAATCCTTCTTGAGAAAATGTTAAAAGCACAATCACTGCAAAGTCTTGCGGTAATGCTGCGCTCGACCAATGATTTTCTATGATCGCAATTTCTGCCTTGCATCAACGCATTTTCTGCATAGAAACACAAAATCAACTGTTTCTATGCGATGAACGCATGCAACTGCAATATTATGAATTTGATGCTTTTTGGACGCAATTTACCATGTTTTATCAACACAAGCCAACATTGTTTAAGAACCTAGCACTATGATAACGTGCATTTCTGCTCGTTATCATCTAACCACTTGATTATCTTCTTCTTTACGACCTCCTTCATCGCAGGGTTGAGTCTGCGCTGATGTTCGATCGAACCTTTGTGATTCTCTTCAAGACGAATTCTATGCATACAGTATGCGGGGCTGATTCCTCTAATGTCTGCGAGCATCCAGCCAATTGCTTTTACATATTTTCTCAGAATGCTCAGCAACGCAGTTTCTTGGTCTTCATTAAGTGCAGAGGAAATGATTACAAGTAGCTTTTCATTCTGCCCCAGAAACAATACTTTAGAAGGTTAGGAAGGGTCATCAGCTCTAGTGTTGGTGGTTGTTCTAAGGACGGTTTTGTTGTTTTTCTTTCTTCATTCACTGTCGGCTTAACTTCTTGGGATGCGATCACCTCATCTTCCTTGTTTATTTTTTCTATGATTGCATTGCATGCTACAATGGATGCGATCACATCCTTATCTTCATTTTCATCTTCAGGCTTCTCTTCGTCATTCAAACTTTGTTCATTGTCGGATTCATTAAGGTCTTCTTCATCAAGATATTTCATGGCTCGGATAATGTCAAACTTGAGCTTCTGTCCATTCACGCTCAAGGTGATCTCTCCTTTGTGCACATCAATCTGGGCATGACCGATTGATAAAAATGGTCGCCCCAGGATGATGGGCACATCCTTGTCAGCTTCGTATTCTAGGATGATGAAGTCTGCTAGTAATATAAATTTGTTGATTGTAACCAGTACATCTTTCACCTTCCCCTCTGGATGCACAAGAGATCTATTCGCTAATTGGAGAGTCACCGTCGTGGGTGCAAGTTTTCCCACATTCAGCTACTTGAAAATTGACAGGGGCATCAAGTTAATGTTGGCCCCAAGATTGCATAGCGTTTGCCCGATCTACAATCCTCCAATGGAGTAAGGGGTAGTGAAACTCCCAGGGTCGCCCATTTTCAGTGGGATTATAGATTTTGAGCTCTGCGTCAAAGCCATCGTGGCGAACTTACTAGTGCATCTCTTCTCTGTCACCATATTTTTAGAAACTTCCTATATGCGGGCATCTCCTCAATTGCTTCAGTGTTCGGAATATTAATATGCAACTGTTTTAACATATTCATGAAGCGTTGGTACTGTACCTCATCATTTTTCTTCTTTCTGAGTCTCTGTGGGAAAGGTGGCAGCTGTATTCTTATGGTCCCCTGTTCTTTTGGCTCTGAAGTGGACGCAATCTCTGGGTCCATCGCTTCTTTTTCTTTTGTTTCTTCTCGAGTCATCGCAATCTCTTGTTCCAACGCAATTGGAGCAGTCTGGCTAGGCTTCTTCTTCTCCCCTGCCAAAGTCTTTCCACTCTGAAACGTCACGACTTGACATTGCTCTTTACTCGTACCCTTAGGTTGTGTGGGAGTTTCGTTGAACTGGGTAGGGCCCCTTGCGGTCTATTCTTGAGTTCGCCCGTAATCTGGCCTATCTGAATTTCCAGATTACGGTTGGACGTCGCTTGGTTTTAAAGCACAGTTTCATTCTTTTCAATGTATTGCTTCAACAAACTTTCCAAAGAGGAAGATTGCGGCGCCTGCGAACTGCTGGTTTGATTACTCGTTTGACCGTTGGTTCACGGGAAAAATTCGGGTGGCCCTTCTTTCTACACCACTGATTGGAAATTTTTCTGTTGATTTTTCCACGCGAAATTGTGGTGGTTTCTCCACCCAGGGTTGTACGTGTTAGAGAAAGGATTATTCTTCACAAAATAAATTGACTGTGGGTTTTGCGGCATTCCTCCATTGCGTGTCCTTCACCGCAAGTAGCACACCTTGCGGTCGTCTGGTTGATTGCGTTCACTTACCCACTTTGCGTTGTTGGGCTATTGATTGTGATTCCCTGTATCAAGTTCATCATCATAGTCGTTTGACTCTGAAGGAATGCAATGGCACCATTGTTCGCGTCTCTGTCCTTGATTCTCAATCTTTGATCACTTTCTCTCAAGTCTTCTTGAAATGCAATCAAGGATGTTCTTGGCCTCATCATAAGTTTTATCTAGCAGACCTTCAGTGGCTACCGCATTAGAAGCAGTCTGCGAAGCAAGGTTTAACCCGTGATAAAAAAATCTCCATCTGCAAGCAGTCTGGTAAGCCGTTATGCGGGCAATCTCTTACCAGCCTCTTAAACCTCTCCCAAGCATCGCTGAGCGATTCGTCAATATCCCGTTCGAAATTGGTTATCAACTTCCTTCTTCTGGCATTCTCCATTAGAGGGAATTATTTCTTCATAAACTTCTCTTCTATTTGCTCCCATGAGGTAATCTCACCTGGTTCGAGAGAGTAAGCCCATTTTCGTGCCTGATCACACAACGAAAATGGAAACAAAGTTAGTCGAACTTCCTCAGTGGAGATATTCGGGAACACAAAAGTGTTGCAGATCTCTATGAAACTCCGGAGGTGGGCGTATGGGTCCTTGCCACGCCTTCCACCAAAGTGTCCAGCAGTCTAGATCATCTACAGCATCACCGGCTTCATTTTGAATCTCGATCCATCAAGAGCGGGCCTCATGATTCCTGGGGAGAAATCATAGAGGTTGGGCGACCCATAATCTCGAATGGGCCTATTGCGGTCGTTTGCCAATAGGATGGGATTTTCCATGACATTATTTTCATTTGGTGCTCCATTTCTAGGTTGTTCCCCCATGTTATCTTTCTCTTGTTGTTGTTGTTGGCAGCTATCTCTCAGTCTTGTCAAAACGTTCTTTCAATCTCTAGGTCGTAATCGCCAGAGATTGAAAGCTACAAAGAAATTAAAAAAAAATTACCATTAGCACACTGTATTATGAAGTCCCTGGCAATAACGCCAAAAACTTGACGCGTTATTTTATGCGATGAAATAATGGTAAGGATTGCGTTGGTGGAAAATGCATTGTGCAAACAAGTTTTCTCAACAGGACCTAAGTATAAATCTTACTGAGTTTCCTGGTAAGCCCAGGGTCAAGCTCAGGGGCTAAGGAAAACAATATGTGGTGGTAATTTTGAGATCACTTTGTGGTAACAAATAAATTAATGGTTTGGTTGGTTTGTTGTTTGAAGTATAAAAAGTATGTGGCGGATTTGAGAAAAGATTGATTATGCGACAAATACACTGAGTATTCTTAGACTACCCTCCCGAGTATCTCTAATGGACGAATGACGCATACATAATACAAGATAATCGCATAGAATGAAGATCCCCAGTTATGCTAGCTAAGTGCTTCTCAACCCATTCGACAGATTTAGCTACTCATGTGTAATGTACAGAGAGTGAACAGATATAAAGATGTAATTTCCATTTCTATAAATAAGTTTAGAGTACAAAATGACAATGGAAGTAAGGGTAGAGAGCCTGGTAGAAATTCCTTGCTTCCCAAGGCTTTTGCACTATTATCTCTATTTTACTCAAAAGATGTTCTTGCTTCCGCAAGAGTTGGCCCTCTCTCTGGTCACGATGCCTCCGGCACTCTTCCAAGTTCACTGGAACGATCTGTCGGTATATTATTCTTTCACTCACTTCTGCCCTCTAAGTAAAAGAAAACTATGAACAAGGCTACTTCTATCTAAAGGGGAAAAATATCTAACTGAACGAACTCCTTCACTGAAAGTGGCCTTCGATATTTATAGATTTTTGGGGTGAAAGGCTTTTTCTCTCTTATGATTGCACTGATGGGACGACATTAATTCTCTTTCTGATGCGCCGAATATTTGTCATCGAAAAGTTGAGTGTACTTGCTACAGTAGGTCGTTAACGGCTTGTCAACTTAATTTGGAATCGACCGTCATCAGCTTTCTATCCCATCGTGATTTATTATGCTTTTCACCCAGATGTGCCCACCATGATTCTTGGCACATGCGATGGCCTCAACCCATTTTGATACGTAATCAACCGCGACCAAGATATAGTGATGACCTTGGCCCATGAAGTCGATTCCCTAAACATCGAATAATTCAACCTCTAAGATTGATGTCAATGGAATTTCATTTCTTTTAGACATATTCCCCATTCTCTGACATCTGTCGCATTGCACAATGTGAGCATGGGCATCCTTAAACAGTGTTGGCCAGAAATAGCCACACTGTAAAACCTTTGCGGTAGTCCGCTGCCCCCCAAAATGTCCTCCATAAGGGGGCTCATGACAAAGCTCTAGAATGTGCTTGACTTCGTGCTCAGGAACGCATCGACGTAGAATGTGATCAGGTCCAAGTCGATATAGGAATGGGTCATCCCAGAAACAAAATTTTACGTCATGTCTTAACTTCTTCTTCTGCTGATATGTATAGTCATCTGGTTTTGACCGCAAACGATGAAGTTCACAATGTCCGCATAACAGGGAGCATTAATGTCTATTGACATTAGCAACTCATTGGGGAATCTTTCTTCAATATCTTTTTCTTTCCTTTGAACCTCGCAGTTCTCCAATCCTGACAAATGATCAGCGACTTTGTTCTCGGTGCTCTTCCAGTCTTTTATTTCTAGGTAAAACTCTTGCAGGAGCAACATCCACCATATAAGCCTTGGTTTCGCATCCTTCTTTGTCATAAGATATTTGATCGCAAAGAGATCGGTATACACCACAACGTTTGTTTTGATTAAGTATTGACGGAATTTCTCCAGTGCAAATACCACTGCGAGCATTTCCTTCTCCATGGTTGTATAATTCTTCTGCGCATCATTCAACATTTTGCTTGCAAAATAGATAGGATGCAATACCTTTTTTTTGCGCTGATTCAACATTGCGACCACTACATAACCGCTCGCATCACACATCAACGCAAATGGTTGTGTCCAATCTGGCGTAATCAAAATGGGTGCAGTGATGAGCGTATCTTTCAATGTATTGAATGCTTCAGTCCACGCATCATCAAAATTATATTCACGGTCATCTTCAAAGAGCGCACTTAGGGGCCTTGTGATCTGGGAGAAGTTGCAAATAAATCTTCGATAGAACCCAGCATGTCCCAAAAATTGCGTCAAATTTTGCCTGATCAACTTCCAATCCTGCTTTCAAGATTTTATGACCCAGAACAATTCCTTCTTCAACCATAAAGTGGCATTTTTCCCAGTTCAGAACAAGATTCGTTGCCACACATCTCTTCAAGACTTTCTCGAGGTTAGCTAAACAGGAGACATAATTTTTGCCGAAAATTGAAAAATTGTCCATGAATACTTCGACTGACTCCTCCAAGTAATCTGAAAAGATCACCATCATACATCGTTGGAAAGTGACTGGTGCATTGCAGAGTTCAAATGGCATGCATCGAAATGCAAACGTACCAAATGGGCACGTGAAGGTTGTCTTGTCTTGATCCTCCGGTGAAATTACTATTTGGTTGTACCCTGAATAGCCATCAAGAAAATGGAAGAATTCATTCCCAGAAGGTCTGTCTAACATCTGATCAATGAACGGGAGTGGGAAGTGGTCCTTTTTAGTGGCCAAATTTAACTTGCGATAATCCATGCAGATTCTCCACCTCGTGGTCATCCTTGTGGGAATTAATTCATTCTTGTCATTAGTGACGACTGTCATCCCCCCTTTCTTCGGAACATACTGCACTGGGCTCACCCAACTGCTATCAGATATTGGGTACATGACACCTACGTCCAGCCACTTCACTATTTCCTTCTTCACTAATTCCCTCATAGTAGGGTTCAAGCATCGTTGCCTTTCTATCGATTGTGTCTTTCCTTCTTTCAGAGAAATCTTGTGCATGCAGTACGAGGGACTGATTCTTCGAATGTCTGCCAAGGTCCATCCTCAAGCCTTTGCATTATTTCTCATGATCTGTATAAGTGCATCTTCTTTCTCCTTAAATAGTGAGGCAGAAATGATAACCGATAACGTGTTGTTACCTCCTAAGTAAGCATACTTGAGGTGCATAGGCAACGGCTTCAACTCTAGCATTGGTGGTTCTTCCAAAGATGGCTTAGTGCGTTGTGAGGTTCGTTCAGATAACTTGAGTGGTTCAAAATTTAATTCAACTTGAATTGCAGCACAATCCTTCTCTCATATTGCACCGATTCCAAATTCTTCTTCCTACAATTCTTCCAGGGGTTCGTGCCAAGGCTCTTCCCGTAATTCCTCAATATATTGGCAATTCTCCATATCACTTGTGTACTTCAACGCATTGAAAATGTTGAACTTTACTTCCTAATCGTCAACTCTGATGGTGAGTTCTCCTTTTTGCACATCGATCAACGCTCGCCCTATTGCGAGAAATAGGCGACCCAAGATGATAGGTACTTCTCTGTCAGCTTCGTAATCCAATATGATAAAGTCTGCCGGGAAGATAAACTTGTCCACTTCCACGAGTACAACCTCTATTTTTCCCCCAGGATGCGTTATTGATCTATCATCCAACTGTAATGTGATCGTGGTTGGTCTTGCGTTCCCAATATCCAGCATCTTAAAGATCGATAAGGGCATTAGATTTATGCTCGCCCCTAAATCGCATAGTGCATTCCCAACCTTCTTCCCTCCTATTGAGCAGGGCAATGTAAGACACCCAAGGTCCTTCATTTTGGTGGCGATATTGTTTTGAAACAGTGCACTACATTCATACATTAACACAACTATTTCATTCTCCCCGATCTTTATTTTATTAGCAAGAATATCCTTGAGAAATTTTACATAGCTCGGCATCTGTTCTAGAGCTTCTATGAAGGGAATATTGATGTGTAGCTACCGGAGAACATCCAGGAACCTTTGGAATTGCTTGCTATCAACTTTCTTCTTCCGCCTGGTCGGGAAAGGTGAAGGATCCCGCCTTACTTCTTGTTTAGTTGGCTATTTGTTGAGGTCCTGTTCTTGCTGTGCTTCGTTAGCTGGAGGTTGCGTTGATTCAAAATTCAAGTCTTAAAGAGTTTCATCTTTTGTAGGTGTACTTAATCCTGAACTGATAATTTTTCCACTACTGATTGATTGGTCATCATCAAACAGTTAGATCTACTGGCCTTGTTGTTTGATCTAGTACTGGTAGCACAGGGGCTGTTGTTTTTACCACTCCTCAATGTCACTGCATGACATTACTCTTTACCTTGTGGCCCCGATGCTCCTGAACTGCTAGGCAATATACCAGGCGCTTTATTTTTCAACTCAATTGCAAGCTGTTCAATCTACTTTCCAAACCTCTAAGGGAGTCAGCTTGCGATTGTCTAATTGCCTCGCTCTTTTCGATATAATGTTTCAGTGAAGTCTCCAGAGACGAGGTACTGCAAGAGGTATCATATAAGAACGGTTGGTCATAGGGTGGTATACTTTGAGAGTTACCTGGACTATAGTCTGGATTAATGAAGACCGGAGGGTTGCCTCGATCCCCTTGATAACTGTTCTGATGGAAATTATGGCTCCCCTAGTTGTGATTCCCCTCCCAACTTAAAGTTGGGTGATCCCACCAACCAGGGTTGTAGATGTTGCCAAATGACTCATCATAGACAGAATATATGACCTGTTGATTCCACGGGCAGACTTCTGCTGGATGTCCCTCCCCACATTCAATGCAGTTCATTGCGGCCACGTGGGTCAACGCATTAACTTGCGCTGAACCTTGAGAGAGATTTCTCTATTGATTAGCCATCGTTTGAAGGAGCGAGGTCATCGTGGTCCTTTGATCTACCAGTGTGCTCATTGTATTAGTTGACACATCGGCACTTTCTACTCTTCCTTGCTTCAAACCACTTTCCTCAAACCCGGTATCAATCCACTCATCAGAATGTCGCGAAATACGATCTAATATGATCTTGGCTTCCATATATGATCTATCCATTAATCCTCCTGCTTCGGAGGAATCGACAACTGCTTGCGTTGAATGATCTAAGTCATTGTAAAACGTCTCCATCAGAATGCTATCGGGAATCCCGATATGTAGACAACTCTTCACTAATTGTTTGAAACGCACCCAAGCGATGCTCAAAGTTTCATAACCCTTTTGCTCAAAATTCAACACCTCCCTTCGTCTCCTTGCATTGACGGCTGGAGGGAAGAATCTGTTCATGAACCTGTCAACCAACTATTCCCACGCGTTAATCTCATTTGGCTCTAACGACTGAGTCCACCTCTTTGCTTCATCCCGCAATTTATATGGGAAAAGATACAACTTAAGTTCTTCTTGAGTCACACCAGACATGAGGAATGTACTGCACATGTCTACAAAATTCGTCAAATGCGCATATGGGTCTTCTCCTTGTAATCCTCCGAATTGACCCACATTCTGAATCATCTGCAGCATAATCGATCTTATTTCAAAGCTTACATTCTCCTCAACCATTGGCCTTGAGATTCCTGGTGAGAAGTTATAGAAATCCGGCGCCGCATAGTCTCTCATTGGGACGTTGCGGTCAGAAGCAAGAAATATGGAATCTTGCGCTAGCCCTTTGATTCCCTATTGGTGCCTCGTTATTATTAGCCATGCTTCTTCACCAATTAATTCGGCCCTGATGTGTTTCCACACGAATAATACACCTGATCTCTGGGTCCGCTTAGAATATCTGGATCACTCCAGAGCTCATAAGCCGTCAGACTACTCTCCACGATAAATAGCCAGTACAAAGAGATCTGTCCTGCAAAATATCACAAACATTCTCAAACAATAACCGTTAACCAATCCCCAGCAATGGTGCCATAAACATGCAACACATAAAATTTAATCCATAAACTTGTTGACATAAAAATTGATGCTTCTATTTTAAGCATGTGGACAAATATGAATATGAATGAATAAAATTTATCTTCTTATGTCATGCAACGCATGGATGATTGCGATGATATGTGATACTAATTCTAGATGTATGCATTTTTAATTATATGCTTGTAGTATGCTATGTGTTGTCACAAGTTTCCTTGCGTTCAAACCAAGTATAATTTCACCGCAAGTTTCTTGGAGTGATCCAAGGTTGAACACAGGGATTGTTTTAGGTTGATTGTGTTACGTTCGTGATATATGCGACTGGGGGTTTTTCAATTCATTAAAAGTGTGGTTTGTACATGCGATAAAGTAAAGTGTGCAGTAAAGTAAAGATAAGCAATAAAAATGCGGTAATAAAGTAAATTGCGAAAGTGCGATAAAATAAACCTAAGTTATGATGATACAAGATACAGGTTACATGATACAAAATACCGAGGTTGAGACTGACTGTGAAGATTATACAAAGGTTGTGTTATGTGGTGGCAAAGCTTATGTGGGAAGCAGAAAGAGAAAGGATAATTAATATAAACATCGCAAGTTCCTTAATTTTTTCAAAGATATAAGTACGGTTCCACTTTCCCTTGGCGTACACCTCTGGGTGATCAGCCACGTTTCCCACATCTCTGTGGTGAAACATGGACGAACGTAGTGAACGCAAGGTTGCTTCCATCTCTGGAAGTACTTCTTGCTTTAGTTAACACATTCTTATAACCTTCTCTCGATAGATCAGAATGGCATCTTCACTTCTGCTCTCACAGGTGAAGAAGCCGTCTAGCATGCTTTAGCTAAACCTCTTTACTTCTTTAGCACAGATTTAGTTACTTGTTTAATTCATATTAATCACCATAGGATTAAAAAAACATCATGGAGAAATCGATTCATGGAGGAACGGAAATAGATAGAAACGTGGAAATGAAAGTGATCATGACAATTAATTATAAAATCAAGCATCGATACATGGTTGTGAATGATTTAGACTAAGATGATTAAATACAATTGATGAATAAGAGTTAGAAACAGACACGGAAGAGTGCCAATGTCTTGACATCGGTCTAGATGGAGAGATTGCTTGTTGGTGTAGATGGAGTGAATGGAAGGATGAGCTTCCCTCTCATGCTTGCTCAACCAGTAGAGTTGATCTAGGTACAGAGCTTCACGGTGGGGATTTGGAATGATTTTCCCTGAAACTCACCTATCGGCCTTGTCTCTTTTCTTCCCGGATCTTCTCCGATCAGCACTTAGATCAGCCTCTCTCTCAAATAGCCTTCTATCAATTATATCCCGTATCATGTATGTCTTTCAGTGAATTCTTTGAGGGTATTTATAGATGAAAGCTTTGACTCTCTGACTTGTGGTCCCCACTTTATTGTTATGGAAATTCCAAAAATGGTGGTATAAATATTCCTTCTGTTGTGCAATCACTTCGTCGAAAATGCACAACGGTTAGTTGTACATGTGTCAAAATCCTCCGTGATTGCATTGCTCATTTGCATCTTCGATCGTTTGTCCGCATGAGGTGTTGTTTTTTATTACAGCATGCGGTTGAAGTTCAGCTCTGGATCGATTGTCGCATGCGTCGTCATTGCGTTGATTGTCTATTCATTCCTGAATGATGGGTGCAATGCAACGTAGATGCGTTAATCTTTTTCTCTTGAGCCATGAGCGCATACGGTGACTTGATTTCCTGCAAAACAGACTTGAAATATTATTTTCTACCATCGCAATGGTGTTAGTGGGTGTATTGACGACAATTTATAATTATTGTGTTTCTTATCCAATTTCCATACAATTGACGCAACTTTCCTCTCTTTTAACCGCAATATCTAAATAAAGCAGTATAAATAACTTGTATTTCTACAAGTTATCACACCCCCAAATTTAGATATATGCTTTCCCTCAAGCATATCTTCGACTAAGGCAATAATGCTCAATCCTATCCTAAATTTTTGCATCGATTGGTTGCTTCGAATGCTCCATTTAGGCACATTACTTAATAACGCAATTTTCTTCTATCCTTGGTTATTCATATCAAGCCCTACTTTATTCTTCTATACTACAAATTTCTGCTAAAAAATACTTTTCTAGTTTTAAAAAGAATGTTTACCTCTTCTTGTCAAAACAACTTGATGCGTCCGGATGTGGTGGTCAAACTTTGCGTCATTTATTAGAGACTGTTTGCATCATTTATTAGAGACTTTGCGTCCCGTAATTCCTCAATATATTGGCAATTCTCCATATCACTTGGGTACTTCTACGCATTGAAAACATTGAACTTTACTTCCTGGTCGTCAACTCTGATGGTGAGTTCTCCTTTTTGCACATCGATCAACGCTCGCTCTGTTGCGAGAAATGGGTGACCCAAGATGATAGGTACTTCCCTGTCAGCTTCGTAATCCAATATGATAAAGTCCGTCGGGAAGATAAACTTATCCACTTGTATGAGTACATCCTCTTTTTTTCCCTCAGGATGCGTTATCGATCTATCGGCCAACTGTAATGTGATCTTGGTTTGTCTTGCGTTGCCGATATCCAGCTTCTTAAAGATCGATAAGGGCATTAGTTTTATGCTTGCCCCTAAATCGCACAGTGTGTTCCCGACCTTCTTCCCTCCTATTGAGTAGGCAATGTAAAACTCTCAGGGTTCTTCATTTTGGTGGGGATATTGTTTTGAAACAGTGCACTACATTCATAAGTTAACGCAACTATTTCATTATCCCTGATCTTTATTTTATTAGCAAGAATATCCTTGAGAAATTTTACATAACTCGGCATCTGTTCCAGAGCTTCTATTAAGGGAATATTGATGTGTAGCTGCCGAAGAACGTCCAGGAACCTCTGGAATTGCTTGCTATCATCTTTTATGGCATACACCTCTCGGTGATCGACCGCGTTTTCCACATCTCTGTGGTGAAATAGGGACGAACATAGTGAACGCAAGGCTGCTTCCATCTCTGGAAGTACTTGTTGCTTTAGTTAATGCATTCTTCTAACCTTCTCTCGATAGAACAAAATGGCATCTTCACTTCTGCTCTCACAGGTGAAGATGCCGTCTAGCATGCTTTAGCTAAACATCTTTACTTCTTTAGCACATATTAAGTTACTTGTTTAATTCATATTAATCACCATAGGATTAAGAAAACATCGTGGAGAAAGCAATTCATGGAGGAACGGAAATAGATAGAAATGTGGAAATGAAAGGGATCATGACAATTAATTATAAAATCAAGCGTCTGATACATGGTTGTGAATGATTTAGACTAAGAAGATTAAATACAATTGATGAATAAGAGTTAGAAACAGACACAGAAGAGTGCCAATGTCTTGACATCGATCTGGATGGAGAGATTGCTTGCCGGCGTAGATGGAGTGAATGGAAGGATGAGCTTCCCTCTCATGCTTGCTCAACCAGTAGAGTTGATCTAGGTACAGAGCTTCACGGTGGGGATTTTGAATGATTTTCCCTGAAACTCACCTCTTGGCCTTGTCTCTTTTCTTCCCGGATCTTCTCCGATCAACATTCAGATTAGCCTCTCTCTCAAATAGCCTCGTATCAATTATATCCCGTATCATGTATGTCTTTCATTGAATTCTTTGAGGGTATTTATAGATGAAAGCTTTAACTCTCTGACTTGTGGTCCCCACTTTATTGTTATGGAAATTCCAAAAATGGTGGTATAAATATTCCTTCTGTTAGGCAATCAATCCGTCGAAAATGCACAACGGTTAGTTGTACACGTGTCAAAATCCTTCGTGATTGCGTTGCTCATTTGCATATTCGATCGTTTGTCCGCATGCGGTGTTGTTTTTTATTACAGCATGTGGTTGAAGTTCAGCTCCGGATCGATTGTCGCATGCGTCGTCATTGCGTTGATACCTAAATGATGGGCGCAATGCGATGTAGATGCGTTAATCTTTTTCTCTTGAGCCATGAGCGTATACAATGACTTGATTTCCTGCAAAACATACTTGAAATATTCTTTTCTACCATCGTAATGGTGTTAGTGGGTGTATTGATGAAAATTTATAAGTATTGTATTTCTTAGCCAATTTCCATACAATTGACGCAACTTTCCTCTCTTTTAACCGCAATATCTAAATAAAGCAGTACAAATAACTTGTATTTCTATAAGTTATCAAGCACCCCGCCGGGCCTGATAGCCGTTTGGGGCACCAAACGATCTCCATTCCCAAAATCGTTAATGCGCCTGGCTTTTCCTCCTCGTTCTGAACACCTGGGTCCGTTTACAAATTTTCACCAGTTGGAAAGTTTGCGCACAAAAATTGGACCCCGGGGTACCCCCGCGGGGCTTGATAGCCATTTGGGGAACCAAACGAGCTCCGTTCCCAAAACCGTCTATGTGCACGACTTTTTCTCGTCATTCTGAACCCCTGGGTTCATTTTCAAATTCTTTCCCCCTGGAAAGTATTCGCATAATGTTTCAGCCCCGGGGCACCCCTGCCATGACTGATAGCCGTTTGTGGCACCAAACGAGCTCCGCTCCCAAAACCATCTTCGTGCACGACTTTTTCTTGTCGTTCTGAACCCCTGGGTCTGTTTTTAAATTTTTGCCCGTCGGAAAGTTCGTGCACAATAATTCGGCCCTGGGGCACGCCCGTCGAGCACGATAGCCATTTGAGGCACCAAACGAGCTCCGCTCCCAAAACCATTTTCGCGCACAGCTTTTTCTTGTCATTTTGAACCCCTGTGTCCGTTTTCAAATTATCGCTTGCCGGAAAGTTTGCGCACAAAAATTGGGTCCAGTGGCACCCTGCCGGGCCTGATAGCCGTTTGGGGCACCAAATGAGCTCCGTTCTCAAAATCATCTGCGCGCACGACTTTTTCTCGTCGTTTTGAACCCCTGGGTCTGTTTTCAAATTTTCGCCTGTCGAAAAGTTTACGCACAAAAATTTGGCTCTGAGGCACTCCCGCTGGGCCCGATAGCTGTTTGGGGCAACAAATGAGCTTCTTTCCCAAAACCGTCTGCGTGCACGACTTTTTCTCATCGTTTTGAATCTTTAGGTCCGTTTTCAAATTTTCACCCGCCGGAAAGTTTGCGTACAAAAATTGAGCCCCTGGGTGCCCCCACCGGGCCCGATAGACGTTTGGGGCACCAAACGAGCTCCGTTCGCAAAACCGTCTACGCACATAGATTTTTCTCGTCGTTCTGAATCCTTGGGTCCGTTTTCAAATTTTCACATGCCGGAAAGTTCGTACACAAAAATTGAGCCCCTTGGCGCCCCCGCCGGGCCCAATAGTCCTTGAAAAATTTTACATAACTCAGCATCTGCTCTAGTGCTTCTATTAAGGGAATGTTAATGTGTAGCTGTCAGAGAACATCCAGGAACCTCTGAAATTACTTACTATCGTCTTTCTTCTTAAGCCTGGATGGGAAAGGTGGAGGATCCCGCCTTTCTTCTTGTTTAGTTGGCTGCTTGCTGAGGTCATGTTCTTGCTGTGTTTCATTATCTGGAGGTTGCATTGATTGCGAATTCAAGTCTTGAGGAGCATCATCTTTTGTAGGTGAACTTACATCCGAACTGGTACTTTTTCCACTATTAGTTGACTGGTCATCTTCAGCAGTCAAATCTATTGGTGTTGTTGTCGAATCTGGTACTAATGGCATAGGGGCTGTTGTTTTGCCACTTCTCAATGTCACTGCATGACATTGTTCTTTACCTCGCTACCTCGATGCTCCTGAGTTACTGTGCCGCGTACCAGGCATTTTTTTCTTTAATTCCCTCGTAAGTTGATCTATCTGCTCTTCTAGTTTTTTAAGGGAGTTAACTTGCGATTGTCTCATTGCCTCGCTCTTTTCAATGTAATGTTTTAACGACATCTCGAGAGACGAGGTGATGAAAGAGGTATCATATAAGGCGGTTGGTCACAGGGTGGTATACCTTGAGAATTACCTGGGTTACAGTACGAAGTAATGAAGACCGAAGGGTTGCCTCTATCCCCTTGATAATTGTTCTGATAGAAACTATGGCCCGCCTAATTGTGATTCCCGTCCCAACTGGAAGTTAGGTGATCCCACCAACCGGGGTTGTAGATGTTGCCAAACAATTCATCGTAGACATAATATATGGGTTGTTGATTCCATGGGCAGACTTCTACTGGATGTCCCTCTCCACATTGGACACAATTCATTGCGGCCACGTGAGTCAACGTATAAACTTGTGCTGATCTTTGAGAGAGATTTCTCTGTTGGTTAGCCACCGTCTGGAGGAGTGAGGTCATTTTGGTCATTTGATCGACCAATGTGCTCATCGTATTAGTTGACACATCGACACTTTCTACTCTTTCTTGCTCTAGACCTTTTACCTCAAGCCCGATATCAATCAACTCATCAGAATGTCGCGAGATGCGATCCAAGATATTCTTTGATTCTGTATATGATCTGTTCATTAATCCTCCTTCTGTGGAGGCATCGACAACTACTTGCATTGATTGGTCTAAGCCATTGTAAAAGGTTTCCATCAGAATACTATCGGGAATCCCGACATGTGGACAACTCTTCACTAACTATCAGAATTGCACCCATGCGGTGCTTAAGGTTTCATAACCCTTTTGCTCAAAATTCAGCACATCCCTCCGTCTCCTTGCATTGACGGTTGGAGGGAAGAATCTGTTCATGAACCTATCAACTAACCGTTCCCATGCTTTAATCTCATTCGGCTCTATTGATTGAGCCCACCTCTTTGCTTCATCCCGTAGTGTGTATGGGAAAAGATATAACCTAAGTCTTTCTTGAGTCACATCAGGCATGGAGAATGCGCTGCACATGTCTACAAAATTCGTCAAATGCGCATGTGGGTCTTCTCCTTGTAATCCTCTAAATTGACCCATATTCTGAATCATCTGCAACATAGTTGGTTTTATATCAACGCTTACATTCTCCTCAACCATTTGTCTTGTGATTCCTGGTGAGAAGTTATAGAAATCGAGCACCGCATAGTCTCTCATTGGGATGTCATGATCAGCAGCAAGAAATATGGAGCCTTGCGCTGGCCCATTTTCCCTTTGATTCCCTACGGGAGCCTCGTTATTATTACCCATGCTTCTTCACCACTTAATTCGGCCCTGATGTGCTTGTGTGCGAATAATACACTTGATCTCTGGGTCCACATAGAATTTCTAGATCACTCCAACACTCCTAAGTCGTCAGACTGCTCTTTGCGTTGAACAGCCAGTACAAAGAGATCTATTCTGCAAAATACCACAAACATACTCAAACAATAAACTGTTAACCAGTTCCCCGGCAACGATGCCATAAACTTGTAACTCAAATTTTGAATCTATGAACTAAAAATCCATGCCATAAACTTGACATGCAGAAATTGTACTATGATGCCCGCAAGGTTCAAGTCCATGTCCTAAACTTGCTGTCATAGATTTTATGCAATGATATGCGATACTACTTCAAGATATGTGTTATTAATTAATGTTCTTGTAGTATGTTATGCATTGTCACAAGTTTCCTTGTGTTGAAACCAAATATAATTTCACCACAAGTTTCTTGATGTGATCCGAGGTCGAACACAGGGATTGTTTTAGGTTAATTGCGTTATATTTGTGATATATGCGACCATGGGTTTTTCAAATTAATAAAGGTTGTTTGTACAAGTATTTAAAAATGCGATAAAGTAAATTTTGGTAAAAGGAAATAAGCGATAAAATAAACCTAAGCTATGATGATATAAGATATAGGTTTCATGATACAAGATACTGAGGGTGAGACTAACTGTGAAGATTATACAAAGATCGTGTTATGCGGTGGCAAGTCTTATGTGTGAAGAAGAAACAGAAAAGATAATTAATACAAACAGTGCAAGTTCCTTAATTGCGTTAAAGATACAAGTACGGTTCCACTTTTCCCTGGTGTACACCTCTCGGTGATCGACCGTGTTCCCCTCTGTGGTGAAACAGGGACGAATGTGATGAACGCAAGGTTGCTTCCATCTCTGGAAGTACTTCTTGCTTTAGTTAACGCATTCTTCTATCCTTCTCTCGACAGATCAGAATGTCATCTTCACTTCTGCTCTCACAGGTGAAGATGTCATCTAGCATGCTTTAGCTAAACGCATTTATCTCTTTATCACAGATTAAGTTACTCATGTAATTCATATTAGTTACCAAGGGATTAAGAAAACTTCATGGAGAAAATGATTAATGGAGGAACGGAAATAGACAGAGAAGTGGAAATGGAAATGATCGAGACATTCAATAAAACTATTTAGCGTCTGATACATTATTTGTGAATGAAGAGATTGAGAAAATGAAATACAATTGATGAAATAGAGTTAGAAACAAATACAAATAAGCGCCAACGTCTTGGCATCGATCTGGATGGAGATTTTCTTGCCGGCGTTAATGGAGTGAATGGAAGGATGAGCTTCCCTCTCAGGCTTGCTCAACCGGTAGAAGGGATCTAAGTACAGTGCTTCTCGGCGGGGATTTGATAGAATTTCTCTAAGACTCACCTCTCAGCCTTGTCTCTTCTCTTCTCGGATTTCCTCTGATCAGCACTCAGATCAGCTCTCTCTCAATAGCCTTGTATCAATTATATTCCCGTATCAAGTATATCTTCTTTGAATTCTATGGGGGTATTTATAGGTGAAAAGCTTTGACTTTTGGCTTGTGGACCCCACTTATTGTTATGGAAATTCCGAAGATGGAGGAATAAATATTCCTTTTGTTATGCAATCATACCATCAAATCTGCATAACGGTTAGTTGTACACGTGTCACAATCCTCCATGTTTGTGTTGCTCAGCTGCATCTTTCGATCGGTTGCTCGCATGCGATGTTGTTTTTATTATCGCATGCGGTTGAAATTCAGCTCGGGATCGACTGTCGCATTGTGCCGTCATTGCGTAATCATCTCTTCATTGTTGATTTGATGGGCGCAATGCGACGGAGATGCGTGTTCAGTTTCTCGTTGGGCCTTGATCGCAAGTGGTGACTTGGTTTCCTGCAAACCAGAATTGAAATATCCTTTTCTACCATCTCAATGGTCTTAGTGGGTGTAATTGCGATGATTTATAATTATTTTATTCTTTAGCTAATTTTCATACAATTGATGCATATTTTCTCTCTTTTGGCCGCAATATCTTAATAAGGCAGCATAAATAACTTGTATTTCTACAAGTTATCAATTATCCGGCACATCAGTCAGGAATTAAAGCTGTCCCATCTGTACAATCGGGAGAGAGAAGTCGCCTTTCACCATGGAAACTCTATAAATACCAAGTGCATTCTTCAAAGAAGAGGTTAAGCAGTCGATTACTTCATTACTTTACAAGTTCACGCCTCTATCCATAGTTTTCTTTCATTTTAAGGCGGACGCGAGGAAGAATGTGTGTCGGTAGATCGTTTCGATAAGCTTGGGAAAGCACTGGAAGCTCCAAGACAAGGGCCGATGTCACACCCCGCCCTAAACCCACGCTCCTGAGCCCAAGGTGAGGTGTGATATAATCTGTTAATACTTTAGCTAATCTACTAGTTTTTTCATTATGTTCGCAGCAAAAAATATTACATGCTTTTATTAGAAACTAGTTTACAACTTCAAATTTCAAAACGCATGGAAACCCTATCCCGGTAATCAATCTTATTTCAAGTATTTCTAAACTTGTGGCAGACTTTAACCAACACCGCAACCTGGACTCGTCAGCTACCTGCAAGGTAAACATAGAAACAAACCATGAGCTCTGACAAACTTCAGTGAGTGGTAACACAAATATAAATCTTCCACAACCACAATCATGAGGTTCCCAAGCAAACCTCTAACAAAACATGAAGCTTTCACGAATCCACCCACACACACGGTAGATGTTTAACATACAGAATCATAACAATAATACCAGCCTATGTGCACATAGCTCCTCTTATCATGGGCTCAGAAACTAGGCCTGTCGACCCTCTGACCATCCCATTTCAAGGATTCTCTATCCCACAGGCTCAGGCACTAGACTCCTCGGTCCCCTGACCATCCTATAAGGATTTACTCTAGGCTCAGGTTCTAGGTCCTTAGACCCCCTGACCATCCCAAACATCAACATATCCTACAGCATATTAATTTACAATATGCTCAAAATAACAAGGGAAGAAAAAACCACTCACAGTGAGTTTATGGAGAACTTTCCTCGCAGTTCACCTGGTTTCCCTGGTTCTAACGTTGGATCCTATTCCAGTTTTTAAGCTTAGATTACTAACACTTCTGGGTCTTATCTCAAGATATTTCCTTTTGCCTCCAAATTCCTTGGCGAATGCTCCGAGTATCAAATTTACTCCTCCTGGCCCGACTATC
Source organism: Benincasa hispida (assembly GCF_027475165.1). Lineage (NCBI taxonomy): Eukaryota > Viridiplantae > Streptophyta > Magnoliopsida > Cucurbitales > Cucurbitaceae > Benincasa > Benincasa hispida. The sequence goes on from NC_143487.1 coordinate 28,279,820, forward strand.
TTCTTTCTGCTGAGCACCTCTCGTTTCCTTAATTTTGAAAGCCTTAGATTTAGTATTTCGTTGAGGCAGCCCACATACAGAAACTACACTTAATTTAGAAACTTTTGGTCTAAGAATCACCTGATTTTCACGAGTAGTTTGGGAGAACTAGTTGTTTGAATTTGGCCTTTCGCGGCTGTCCAGACAGTTTTACCTCCTCCACATCCTTGCTAGTATCTCCGACCCACACTTTGTTTTCTCTCCTTTTATTTTTTCTCCCTTTGTGCTCTTTAAGAAATAACTTGGTTTGTAGGTTGAAGTGGGGCGTCCCCCCTTTTATAGGCATCCAAAAGCCCTCTAAGGTCGACACCTCCCCCTCCAAGTGTTACCCTTAATTGCCAGCCTCCAGCACCTTCCACCTCTTGCTTGAGGTGTCTTCACCTCACCCTATCAACGCAAGTTTAATCAATGCAATGTTGGGTGTTCTTCTCCTACATTGCCAATGCATAGGACCAATTTTTGCATGTCTCCTCATGCATCCACCTCAAATCCTTAAAGCTTAAGATTTCTTCTCAACAAGCCACATGTTAGGATGACGTCTTCCATATGAGCTCAGCCTTCTTATGCGTTCGTTCCCTTCAATATGCGTTCACTACGGTGGTTCTCAATGCATATAGCTAGCCTCGGATATTAACGCATAGTAGGTCCTCAACGCACAGTATGACTTCAATGCATAGCAACCCTTGGTTTCCCTTGATTTTCAACACAGCACCATCACAACCCAATTCATTTAGTCATCGCAACACTTAACCATCGCAAGAGCCAACACCATGCGTCCAACCTAGCCCATCGCATGGCCTATGTCCAATCATCCATCGTGCAAGCCATCACCAACCTCCAATGCATCGCAAGGTCGCATGGCTCCAACGCGTAGGACGGTTGCTTAATATTGCTCGCATGGGCGCTTAGTCATATCGATGTACACTCGCTCGACCGCATCGACGCATACGCGCTTGGCCGTATGGATGCTCGACAGCGCTCGATGCATGGGCGCTCGACAGTGCTTGCTCAACGCATGGGCTGGGCACTTGGTAGAGGTGCTCGACGCATGGCCACTCGACAGCGCTTGCTCGACGCATGGGCTGGGTGCTTGACCGAGGTGCTCGACACATGGGCACTCGACAGTACTTGCTCGATGCATAGATTGGGTGCTTGGCAGAGGCGCTCGACGAATGCCACCCTCTATCCCTGCCTTGCTTCGTGACTTAGCTTACCCCATGCACCCTCACATGCCCTCGTGCCATCCCAATGCCTCACCCTTGGCTGCCATCCTTCAACCGCATGCCACCCTTCAACGCATCCGTTGCCTAATGCATTGGTCTAACCTCCAAGGCATGCGTTACTCCCACTATAACTTCTCCCTTTGCCCAAGAAATCTCTCCAAGATCTTATGGCCAATGCATAAACATGCCTAAACACTTAGTCAATCTTGCAGTAGGCTTTTACTTAACCATAACTTCACCACTTAGGGTTTATTTCCAAAGTACTCCATTCTTTTTCATCAATTAGGGTCCTTTCTACTCTTACCCTAGGATTTAATTCTTTAATTAATTCCTCTTTATTTTATGCTATTAAGGGGAAATGGGCTCTGGGTTTCATAGCCGATGTCTGCGAAAGCGGGAACATTTGTAGATCAGAATAGAGATTCAGTGTAAAAAGCCTCGATCAGCAAGGAATTGCTACCAGGCTCTCTACCTTTACTTTCCATTATCATTTTGTACTCAACTCAGTTATAAGAATGAAATGTCTTTCTCTATATCTGTTCACTCTCTGTTATTTATGCATGAGTAGCTAAATTAGTTGAATGGGTTGAGAAGTAGTTAGCTAGCATAAGTAGGGAATCTTCATCTTTGCGATTATCTTGTTTATGTATGCGTCATTCGTCTATTAGAGATACTCGAGAGGGTAGTCTAAAGACAAGATCTAGACTTGGGAAGGTCAGGTCAGAATCTAGGTTTGGAAGAACCATATTAGAATGCATAAACAGGAGAGAGGCGCTTAGGAATGAGCACTATTTGCTATTAATGCATCGTATGCATCTTAGCAATAAGATATGATTGTATTCGGTCACCTTGCTTTCATGCATTTTGCATCAATGCATAGGACAAGAGTAGAGACTTAGAGATAAGCTCTATAGACATTTTGCATTCAACACATGCGTCCTAGACTTAGGAGCATCACATTTACATTGGGAAATGACTTGTTCTGCATGGTTGTAACATGATCGCAAAGTTTGACGCATTCCCGAGTAACGCTAACTAAAGATCTTCTCAACCCGTTCATCACATACTCATTGCATCTATCAATGCAACTATCTTTCTCAAATCCACCACCTTTATTTACTTCTTTTTCATCAACGCAACAACACACCCACACTTTATATATTTACTTGGTTACCACAAAGTTTTCATAAACATTACCAACGCAATTATTTTCACAAGTCTCTGTGTTCGACCCTGGACTTACTAGGAAACTCAGAAATTTACACTTGAATTCCGCTGGGGAAACTTGATTGCACAAAGCAATCCATCAATGCTTATCATCCATATTTCCATTAATAAAATTAACGCATCAAGTTTTTGGTGCCGTTGTTGGGGACTTCGACAAAATAGTTGTTAACGGTAATTTTTGTGATTTCTTTGCAGAACTCTCAATCTCTGGCGAACTATGACCCAGAGATTGAGAGAAAATTTCGAAGGAGACTGCGAGACCGCCAACAACAACCACAATCTGATAAAGAAGAAATGGCGGAGCAGCCTAGAGGTGGAGCACCAAATGATAATAATGTCATGGCAAATCCGATTCTGTTGGCAAACGATCGCAATAGGCCCATTAGGGACTATGCATCGTCAAACCTCTTTGATTTCTCTTCGGGAATCATGAGGCTTGCCCTCGATGGAAGCAAATTCGAGATGAAACCGGTGATGCTGCAGATGATCCAAACTGCAGGTCAATTCGGAGGAAGGCGTGGCGAGGACCCGCATGCCCACCTCCGAAGTTTTATTTAAATTTTCAATACTTTTGTGTTTCTGAACATCTCTGCTGAAGAAGTTCGACTAACGTTGTTCCCATTTTCTCTCTGTGATCAGGCTAGGAAATGGGCTTATTCACTGGAAACAGGAGAGATTACTTCTTGGGAGTAGGTAGTGGAGAAATTCATGAAAAAGTATTTTCCACCTACCGGACGAAGAAGCTTATTATTAATTTTGAACAAGATATGGATGAATCGCTCAGCGATGCTTGGGCGAGGTTGAAAAGGTTGGTCCGAGATTGTCCGCATAATGGGCTACCAGACTGCCTTGAAATGGAAATTTTCTATCACAGTTTGAATCCTGCTTCACAGACCGCTACCAATACAGCAGCCGCTGGTGGTCTGCTTGACAAAACTTATGAGGAGGCGAAGAATATTCTGGACCGCATCTCCAAGAACATGAAGACTAGAGAGAGAGTGACCAGAGATTAAGACTCAAAGATTCTGAAGCAAATAATGGTGCCATTGTTTCATTACAAAACCAAATGACCGCAATGATGAATTTGATTCAAGGAATGGTGATCAGCAGCCCAACAACGCAAGGTGGGCAAATTAACACAATAAGTCAAAAGACCGCAAGGTGTGCGACTTGCGGTGATGGGCATGCGATGGAAGATTGCTCGCAAAATCCACAGTCTGTATATTTTGTAAAGAATAATCCCTTTTCAAACACTTACAACCCCGGGTGGCAATTTTTCTTGGAAGAATCAACAACAAAATTTTCAATCTGTGGCGCAAAAAGAAGGGCCATCAGGATTCTTCCAATGCAACAACGGTCAGCAGAGCAACCAAGCAAGTAGCTCACAACAACCAACGCAATCTTCTTCTCTAGAGAGCCTATTGAAGCAATATATAGAGAAAAACGAGACAGTGCTTCAACGTCAGGCTATGTCCATCCGCAACCTCGAATTGTAAATGGGCCAGATTGGGAATGAACTAAAAAGTAGACTGCAAGGGGCGTTGCCAAGTTCTACCGAGCTTCCACGCAACCCAGAGGGATCAGGTAAGAAGCAATGTCAGGTTGTGACATTGTGCAATGGAAATACTGTGGAGGGAGAAAAGAAGGATCAGAGTTGAACAACTTCCATTGCAATCGAGCTTGAGATTGTGGTAATGCAAGAAGAGGAAAGAGAAAATGAAGAAGTGGAACCTGAGGTTGCGTCGACCTCAAAGTCAAATGAAACAGAAACCATGAAAGTCCTGTTGCCACCTTTCCCTCAGAGGCTAAAAAAGAAGAAAAACAAAGAGGTACAATACCAACGCTTCTTATCCATGTTAAAGCAATTACATGTTAACATTCCTCTCAGTGAAGCGATTGAGGAAATGCCTGCCTATGCCAAGTTTCTGAAGGACATGGTAACTAAAAAGAGAGGCACTAGAAAATTTGCCACGGTGGCATTAACGCAAAGTTTCAAATCCATTATCCCACCGAAGATGAGCGATCCTGGGAGCTTCACTATTCCTTACTCCATAGGAAGACTCTATATTGGGCAAGCCTTGTGTGACTTGGGGGCCAACATAAATTTGATGCCGCTGTTAATCTTTAGACAATTAAATGTTGGGCAACTTGTGCCCACATCAATGACTCTCCAATTGGCTGACAGGTCTCTAGTTCATCCAGAAGGTAAGGTGAAGTATGTCTGATCACAATTGATAAATTTATTTTGCCAGCTAACTTCATCATTCTAGACTATGAGGCCGACAAAGATGTGCACTTATCAACGAGTCATGCTCAAATTGATGTGCACAAGGGAGAAATCACTTGGAGCATAAACGGACAGAAGCTCAAATTTAACATAATTTATGCCATGAAATTCCCGGATGAAGAAGACCTACAAGATTCTGACAATGACCTGAATTTGATTGAAGAAGAAAAGTCTGATGAAGAGTGTGAAGAAGAGGATGCCAATGCATCCGTAGCTGCCTGCAATGCGATCATAGCAAAAACAAACAAAGAAGAAGAAATGATTTCAACGCAAGAAGAAGAGCCAAAAGAAGAAAGAAAAACAATGCAACCTTCCCTCGTGGAACCACCAACACTTGAACTGAAGACCCTACCAACACATTTGAAGTACGCATTTTTGGGGCAGAATGAGAAGCTGCCAGTGATAGTTTCCTCAATGCTCAATGCAGATCAAGAGAATGCATTAATGAGCATTCTCAAGAAATATGTGCGAGCAATTGGCTGGACGCTCGCTGACATCAGAGGAATTAGCCTTGCGTATGCATGCACCACATTCATCTTGAGGACAACCACAAAGCAACTTTTGAAATCAACGCAGACTTAACCTTGCAATGAAGGAGGTCGTCAAGAAGCAGATTATCAAATGGTTGGATGCAGGCATTATCTATCCCATTGCAGATAGCACGTGGGTCAGCCTCGTGCAATGTGTGACGAAGAAGGGCGGAATGACGGTAGTCCCAAATGAGAACAATGAATTAATACCAAAAAGAACCATCACTGGATGATGCATATGTATAGACTATCACAAATTGAATGCGGCCACAAAGAAAGATCACTTCCCTCTGCCATTCATCGATCAGATGCTAGAAAGATTAGTAGGGAACGATTTTTATTGCTTTTTGGATGGATATGTTGGGTACAATCAAATCATGATAGCTCCTGAAGATCAAGACAAGACCACATTCACCCGCCCATATGGGACATTCGCTTTTCGCCGCATGCCGTTTGGCCACTGCAATGCGCCGAGCACGTTCCAGAGGTGCATGATGGCGATCTTTTCAGATTTTCTCGAGGACTCAGTGGAAATATTTATGGATGACTTCTCCGTTTATGGGAAAACTTATGAAGTCTGCCTGGCCAATTTGGAGAAAATTTTGAAAAGATGTGAAGAGACGAACCTGGTGCTCAACTGGAAAAAATGTCACTTCATGGTGAAAGAGGGTATAGTGTTAGGACACAAAGTCTCCCCAGAAGGGTTGGAGGTGGACAAAGCAAAGATTGAAGCAATTGAAAAACTCCCACCTCCAACCAGCATGAAGGCTGTGCAAAGCTTCTTGGGGCATGCTGGATTCTATAGATGATTTGTTAAGGACTTTTCTAAAATAGCACGACCTCTGAGTGCATTGTTAGAAGCAGACAAGAAATTTGAGTTTGACAACAATTGCCTCAACGCATTCAGAGTACTAAGATGCGCTGATTACCGCGCACGTACTAATTGCGCCGGATTAGACCACGCCATTTGAAATCATGTGCGACGCAAGCGGGTACACGATGGGGGCTACATTAGTGGAAAAGAAGAAAACCATTTTGCACCTCATCGCATATGCGAGTAAAACTCTAAACCCTACTCAAATAAATTATACCACCATTGAAAAAGAACAACTGGCTGTAATTTTTGCATTGGAAAAATTCAGGTCATATCTATTGGGAACAAAGGTACTCATTCACACTGATCACTCAGCAATCAAATATTTAATGACAAAAAAAGACCCAAAGTCGAGATTGATCAGATGGGTTCTCCTCCTTCAAGAATTCGATATTGAAATAATTGATCGGAAGGGGATAGAGAATCAAGTTGCGGATCACTTGTCCAGGTTGGAAAATCCCGAGGTTGATCGCAATGAATCTGAAGTGAGTGCCGTGTTCCCGGATGAGTAGTTGTTCCACATAGAAGAATTGACCTGGTATGCTGACATCATTAACTATTTGGTTTGTGAAAAATTTCCTGAAGATTACACCTACCATCAACAGAAGAAGCTCAAGCATGAATGCAAACACTATTATTGGGATGAGCCGAATCTGTATAGAAGAGGTGCAGAACAAATCATTCGATTATGCATACCAAATGCTGCTTAACAACGCATATTGTCACAGTGCCACGATTCTCCATATGGAAGGAACTTTGGAAGGCAACACACTGCAGCTAAAATTTTGCAAAGTGTATTCTTTTGGCCTTCATTATTTAAGGATGTTGCTGACTACACAATGAAATGTGATCAGTGTCAACACACCGACAACATTTCATGGAAGAACACAATGCCAATGAACACTATCTTGGAGCTGGAACTATTTGACGTCTGGGGGATTGATTTCATGGGACCATTTCCTCCTTCGCATGGCAAGCATTATATCTTATTGGCCATCGATTACGTTTCCAGGTGAGTAGAGGCAGTTGCATGCGCCGTAAATGATGCGGTGGTAGTCTCCCAGTTCCTTAAGAAAAATATTTTCACTCATTTTGGCACTCCTCGTGCCATCATAAGTGATGAAGGATCACAATTTGTCAACCATAATATAAAGGAGCTGCTGCACAAGTACAATATCCTTCACAAAGTTGCCACCGCATACCACCCGCAAACGAATAATCAGCCCGAAGTATCCAATAAAGAAATTAAGTTGATACTTGAGAAGCTGGTAAAACCTTTGCAGAAAGATTGGACGATGAAGCTTGATGATGCGTTGTGGGCATACCGAACCGCATTTAAAACACTTATAGGTATGTCCCCTTATGCGTTGGTATTTGGCAAGACATGTCATTTTCCTTTAGAGCTAGAGTATAAAGCATTGTGGGCGGTCAAGAAACTGAATTTTGATTTGAAGAAAGCAAGGGAAGCGTGAAAACTGCAGCTGGTCGAGCTAGAAGAATGGAGAGTCAACGCATATGAGAATGTGAAGATTTATAAAGAATGCACCAAGTGCTGGTATGATAAATGCATATGCGCTAGAAACCTCCAAGTCAGGCAAAAGCTCTTACTCAATTCAAAATTGCAGCTCTTCCCAGGAAAATTAAAATCGTGCTAGTCCGGTCCTTTCATCATCAAAGCAATATTTCCACATGGTGCAGTGGAACTGATCACCAAGGATGGCAGTCGAACATTTAAAGTTAATGGATAACGGATAAAGGCATATTGCGGAGGAGATTTCCAGCCAGAAACAGTCTCCACAAAGTTGAAAAACCCGGACTATCCCTTACTCAACTCTTGTACATTTAACTCTTTGTCACTTTACTATTATCTGTATTTCACTTATTTTTCTCTAAAAAAAAAAATTACTTGTTGTTTTGTTTTAAAATCATTTGACCCTCTCTTTGTCTGTTTACAATGATTAAGGCACAGGATTGCGAATAAGCAAATGATCTCATTCCATCACCGCAATCCAAAGAAGCAAAGATCGCCGCAAGGTTGGATGCATCAATACACAATGCGGACGACAACGCAAAATTTAAGGGTGTACTCTTCCTTATCTTTATTTCAAATTTTGCACTATCACATTGCATTTTAAGTTTTATCACTGCATCCTCTTTAATTACCGCAATCATTTGACAAGTAGATAAATTTAGTAGTTCACCACATGTTGTTTCTTTGCCAAGTATGATTTCAATGATGAAAAATATGCTTCTATGTCTTTCGTATACTTCAGAGTCAACTTAATCTTAAGATAGTCACCTCATGAAATATTTCTCGAAGTTAGGGGTTTGCTAGCTTTCTTTCAAACTCTCTTTACAACGCATTCTATGACCATCACATGACCTATTTTAATTTCTTTTGCAATGAGGACATTGCCGCATTTTAAATTTGGAGGTGAGGTATTTATTTTTGACCTTGCGATAAAAAAAATAAAAATATATTTTTTGAGAATAATGACTCCACTATCAACGCAATGGAAAACCCATGTTGATAAGAGTTAAGTTGTGAAAGGCACTTACCCATAGTTGGATGTCCGCATGACACACGTGGGGGCAAGCAAAAACGAAAGTAAGTCACTAGGATTAACGCATAAATCAATGACCGCAACTCCACTGCCAAATCGATATGAGTTTAGTCTGAGAAATAGTGCATTGCTCGTAGTTGGATATTCGCATGACACACGTGAGGGCAAGCCAAAACGAAGGCAAGGCACTCGGATCAGCGCAAGGTCAAAAAAAAAATAGCAATAAAGAAATTTTTTTGTGCAAGGATAAATCACTTGACACCCCGGAGGAAAATTTACTTTTGGAAATAAATCGTGCGATGTTCTGAAATTTAGTGAAGTCCTTTTGAAAGTTAAACTTTCAATCCCTAAGTCTTAGAAATATTTTAGGAAGAGGCTTGAATAAGACTTAAGGAAATTCTGGCATATAGGATTTGAACGAAGTATCCTTGAGAAATCTAGGGAAAGAACTTTGCGGTTAACTTGCTAAAGGAATCTTTAGCTTATGCTTGAGGACAAGCCTTGTGTAAATTTAAGGGTGTGATAACGGGCAGAAATGCATGTTATCATAGTACTAAGTTCTTAAACAATTTTGGATTGCGTTGATGAAACATGTTAAATTGCGTCCATTAAGCATAAATTCTATAATATTACGGTCGCATGCGTCCAACGCATTAGAGCAGTTGATCTTTACATTTTTGTGCAGAATATGCATTAACGTAATGCAGAGATTACGATCATAGGAATACATTGGTCGAGCGCAACTTCACCATAAGACTTTGCATTGATCGTGCTCGCAAACATTCGCCCAAGAAGAATCATCGCAACTTGGTTAGCACAACATGGTGGGCGCATCTGGGTGAAAGGATAATTAAGAGCGATGGGATAGAAAGCTAATGGTAGTTGGATCCAAATTAAGTTGATAGCCGATAACGGTCACGAAGTACATTTAGCTTTATCGGTGAAAAGGCGCATCAATTAGGAATTAAAGCTGTCCCATCAGTACAACCGGGAGAGAGAAACTGCCGTTCACCATGGAAACTCTATAAATACCTAGTGCATTCTTCAGAGAAGGGGTTAAGCAGTCGATTACTTCATCACTTTACAAGTTCACGCCTCTGTCCATATTTTTCTTTCATTTTAAGGCGGACGTGAGGAAGAAGGTTGTCGGTAGATCATTTCGGTAAGCTTGGGAAAGCACCGAAAGCTTCAAGACAGAGAGAGGGCCGACACCTGCGGAAGTGGGAACATTTGTAGATCAGAATAGAGATTCAGTGTAAAAAGCCTTGGTAAGCAAGGAATTACTACAAGGCTCTCTACCTTTACTTTCCATTGTCATTTTGTACTCGACTTAGTTATAAGAATGGAATGTCTTTCTTTATATCTGTTCACTCTCTGTTATTTATGCATGAGTAGCTAAATTAGTTAAATGGGTTGAGAAGTAGTTAGCTAGCATAACGAGGGAATCTTCATCTTTGCGATTATCTTGTTTATGTATGCGTCATTCGTCTATTAGAGATACTCGGGAGGGTAGTCTAAAGATAGGATCTAGACTTGGGAAGGTCAGGTCAGAATCTAGGTATGGAAAAACCAGATTAGAACGCATAAAAGGGAGATAGGCGCTTAGGAATGAGCACTATTTTCTATTAACGCATTGCATGCATCTTAGCAATAAGATATGATTGTATGCGGTCACCTTGCTTTCATGCATTTTGCATCAACGCATAGGACAAGAGTAGAGACTTAGGGATAAGCTCTGTGGACATTTTGCATTCAACACATGCATCCTAGACTTAGGAGCATCGCATTTACATTGGGAAATGACTTGTTGTGCATGGTTGTAACATGATCACAAAGTTTGGCGCATTCCCGAGTAACGCTAGCTAAAGATCTTCTCAACCCATTCATCGCATACTCATTGCATCTATCAATGCAATTATCTTTCTCAAATCCGCCGCCTTTATTTACTTCTTTTTCATCAACGCAACAACACACCCACACTTTATTTATTTACTTGGTTACCAGAAAGTTTTGATAAAATTACCAGCACAACTATTTTCACAAGTCCCTATGTTCGACCCTGGACTTACCAGGAAACTCAGAAGAATTTACTTCAATCCCGCTGGGAAAACTAGAGTGCAAAATGCAATCCAGCAATGCATATCATCTATATTTCCATTAATAAAATTAACGCATCACATACCCTTAGCAATATTTCTTATACTTTGCATTTTCTGACTCGCACATAGATAATTCATAGCAAAAACACTGCTTTACCTTTTCTATTTCAAGATTCTGCTCAAACCTTCTTTTCAAAATTTTGACTAAGTGTTTTGTCTTTTTTGTCCAAAACAACACAATAAGGACCTTGCGCATCTCTAAATTTAAGGGTGAGGAAGGTCTGAGCAGATGCGATCAAGCAGATGCGGTCATTATCAAGAAAATGCATTCATTATATCAACAAAAAAAAAAATTGGCTCTAGAGCACCCCCGCCTGGCCCGATAGTCGTTTGGGGCACCAAACGAGCTCCGTTCCCAAAATTGTCTGCGTGCACGGTTTTTTCTCATCGTTCTGAACCCCTGGGTTTGTTTTCAAATTTTCGCCCGTTGGGCCCCTTGGCACCCTCGTCGGGCCCAATAGCCGTTTGAGGCACCAAACAAGCTTCGTTCCCAAAAATGTCTACACGAATGTCTTTTTCTAATCGTTCTGAACCCATGGGTCCGTTTTCGAATTTTCGCCCGCCGGAAAATTTGCGGACAAAAATTGGCCTCCGAGGCACCCCTGTAGGGCCCGGACAAAAATTCCCAAAACCGTCCACATGCACGGCTTTTTCTCATCGTTCTGAACCCCTGGGTACGTTATCAAATTTTCGTCTGCCAGAAAGTTTGCACACAAAAATTAGGCCCCGGAGTACCCCCACCGGGCTCAATAGCCGTTTGGGGCATCAAACGAGGTCTGTTACCAAAACCGTCTGTGCGCATGGATTTTTCTCATCATTCTGAACCACTGGGTACATTTTCAAATTTTCGCCCGCCGAAAAGTTTGCCCACAAAAATTGGGCCCCAGAGCACCCCCACCGGGCCTAATAGCTGTTTGGGGCACCAAACGAGCTCCATTCCAAAAGTCGTTTGCGCACAAGGCTTTTTCTCATCATTCTGAACCCCTGGGTACATTTTTTAAATTTCGCCCGCCAGAAAGTTCGCGCACAAATATTGGGCACCAGGGCACTCCTGTCAGGCCCGATAACCATTTGAGGCACCAAACAAGCTTCGTTCCCAAAACCGTCTGCGCGCACGACTTTTTCTCATCGTTTTGAACCCCTGGTTCGTTTTCAAATTTTCCCCCGATGGAAAGTTTGGGCACAAAAATTGGGCCTCAGGGCACCCGCGCCGGGCTCGATAGTAGTTTGGAGGCACCAAACGAGCTCCATTCCCAAAACTGTCTATGCGCACGTCTTTTTCTCATCGTTCTGAACCGATGGGTCCGCTTTCAAATTTTCACCCGCCAGAAAGTTCGGGCACAAAAATTTGGGCCTCGGGGCACCCCTGACGAGCTCGATAGCCGTTTGGAGCACCAAACAAACTCTGTTCCCAAAACCGTCTACGCGCACGACTTTTTCTCATCGTTCTAAACCCCTGGGTACGTTTTCAAATTTTTGCCCGCCGGAAAGTTCGCGCACAAAAATTGGACCCCGGGGCCCCGCCGGGCCCGATAGCCGTATGGGGCACCAAACGAGCTCTGTTCCCAAAACCGTCTGAGCGCACGGGTTTTTCTTATCGTTCTGAACCCTTGGGTCTGTTTTCAAATTTTTGCCCGTCGAGAAGTTCGCGCTCAAAAATTGGGCCCCAGGGTACCCCGCAGGGCCAGATAGCCGTTTGGGGCACCAAACGAGCTCCATTGCCAAAACCGTCTGCGGGCATGGCTTTTTCTCATCGTTCTGAATCCCTAGATACGTTTTCAAATTTTCGCCCGCCGGAAAGTTCGCGCACAAAAATTGGGCCCCGGGGCACCTCTGCCAGGCTCGATAGCCGTTTAGGGCACCAAATGAGCTCTGTTCCCAAAACCATCTGTGCGCACGACTTTTTCGCATCCTTTTGAACCCCTGAGTACGTTTTCAAATTTTCGCCCGTCGGAAAGTTTGCGTACAAAAATTGGGCCCCGGGGCACCCCCGCCGGACCGGTTAGCGTTTGGGGCACAAAACAAGCTTCCTTCCTAAAATCGTCCGTGCGCATGACTTTTTTTTATCGTTCTAAACACTTTGGTCCATCTTCAAATTTTCGCGCACAAAAATTGGGCCCCAAGGCACCCCCGCGGGGCCTGATAGCCGTTTGGGGTATCAAACGAGCTTCCTTCCCAAAATCATCTGCATGCACGACTTTTTTTTATCGTTCAGAACCTTGGGTACATTTTCAAATTTTTGCCCGCTAGAAAGTTTGCGCACAAAAATTGGGCCTGGGGCACCCCCGTCGGGCCCAATAGTCGTTTGGGGGAACCAAACCAGCTTCGTTCCCAAAACTGTCTGCGCGAATGTCTTTTTCTCATCGTTCTGAACCCATGGGTCAGTTTTCTAATTTTCGCCCATCGGAAAATTCGCGGACAAAAATTGGGCTCCGAGGCACCCCGCGGGGCATGATAGCTGTTTGAGGCACCAAATGAACTCCGTTCCCAAAACCGTCTACGTGCACGACTTTTTCTCATCGTTCTGAACCCCTGGGTACATTTTCGAATTTTCACCCTCCGGAAAGTTTGCGCATAAAAATTGGGCCCCGGAGTACCCCCGCCGGGCCCAATAGCCGTTTGGAGCCCCAAACGAACTATGTTCCCAAAATCGTCTACGCGCACGACTTTTTCTCATCGATCTAAACCCCTGGGTACGTTTTCAAATTTTCGCCCGCCGGAAAGTTCGGGCACAAAAATTGGACCTCGGGGCCCCGCCGGGCCCGATAGCCGTTTGGGGCACCAAACGAGCTCTGTTCCCAAAACTGTCTGCGCGCACGAATTTTTCTTATCATTCTGAACCCTTGGGTCCATTTTCAAATTTTTGCCCGTCGAGAAGTTCGCGCACAAAAATTGGGCCCCAGGGTACCCCCGCAGGGCCGGATAGCCGTTTGGTGCACCAAACGAGCTCCATTGCCAAAACTGTCTGTGCGCACGACTTTTTCTCATCGTTCTGAACCGCTAGATACGTTTTCACATTTTCGCCTGCCAGAAAATTCGTGCACAAAAATTGGGCCCCGGGGCACCCCTACCAGGCCTGATAGCCGTTTGGGGCACCAAACGAGCTCCGTTCCCAAAACTGTCTATACGCACGACTTTTTCTCCTCCTTCTGAACCCCTGGGTACGTTTTCAAATTTTTGCCCGTCGGAAAGTTCGCGCAAAAAATTGGGCCCCAAGGCACCCCTGTCGGGCCTGATAGCGGTTTGGGGTACCAAACGAGCTTCCTTCCCAAAATCGTCTGCGCGCACGGTTTTTTTTATCGTTTTGAACACTTGGGTCCATTTTCAAATTTTTTCCCGCCGGAAAGTTTGCGCACAAAAATTGGGCCCTGGGGCACCCCCGCCGGGCCCAATAGCCGTTTGGGGCACCAAACGAGCTCCGTTCCCAAAACCGTTTGCGCACACGGCTTTTTCTCATCATTCTGAACCCCTGGGTACATTTTCAAATTTTCGCCCGCTAGAAAGTTCGCGCACAAATATTGGGCACCAAGGCACTCCTGTCAGGCCCGATAGCTGTTTGGGGTACCAAATAATCTCTGTTCCCAAAATCGTTTGCACACACGGCTTTTTCTTATCATTCTGAACCCCAGGGTACATTTTCAAATTTTCGCCCGCCAGAAAGTTCGCGCACAAATATTGGGCACCAGGGCACTTCTGTCGGGCCCAATAGCTGTTTGAGGCACCAAACGAGCTCCGTTCCCAAAATTGTCTACGCACACGCCTTTTTCTCAACGTTCTGAACTCCTTGGTCCATTTTCAAATTTTCGACCACTGAAAAGTTCGCGCTAAAAAAATGGGCCTCGAGGCACCCCCGCCGGGCCCGATAGCCGTTTGGGCACCAAACAAGCTTCGTTTCCAAAACCGTCTACGCGCACGGCTTTTTCTCATCGTTTTGAAACCCTGGGTTCGTTTTCAAATTTTCCCCCGACGGAAAGTTCGCGCACAAAAATTGGGCCCCTGGGCACCCGCGCCGGGCCCGATAGCAGTTTTGAAGCACTAAACGAGCTCTGTTCCCAAAACCGTCTGCGCGCACGTCTTTTTCTCATCGTTCTGAACCTTTAGATACGTTTTCAAATTTTCGCCCGCCGGAAAGTTCGCGCACAAAAATTGGGCCCCAGAGGGCACTCCTGCGAGGTCCGATAGCCATTTGGGGCGCCAAACGAGCTCCGTTCCCAAAATCGTCTGTGCGCACAACTTTTTCTCATCCTTCTGAACCCCTAGGTACGTTTTCAAATTTTCGCTCACCGGAAAGTTCGTGCACAAAAATTGGATCCCGGGACACCCCCACCGGGCCCAATAGTGGTTTGGGGCACCAAACGAGCTTCCTTCCCAAAATCGTCTGCGTGCCCGACTTTTTTTTATCGTTCTGAACCCTTGGGTCCATTTTCAAATTTTTTTCCGCCGGAAAGTTCGCGCACAAAAATTGGGCCCCGAGGCACCCCAGCCGCGCTCGATAGCTGTTTGGGATACCAAACGAGCTCCGTTCCAAAACTTTCTGCGCGCATGACTTTTTATCATCATTCTGAACTCCTGGGTCCATTTTCAAATTTTCACTCGCCGGAAAGTTCGCGCAAAACAATTTGGCCCCGGGACACCCCCGACGGGCCCGATAGCGATTTTGGGCACAAATGAGCTCCCTTTCCAAAATCGTTTGCGCGCACGGCTTTTTCTCATCGTTCTGAACCCCTTGGTCGGTTTTCAAATTTTCACCCGTTTGAAAGTTCGCACACAAAAATTGGGCCCTGGGGCACCTCCGCCGGGCCCGATAGCCGTTTGGGGCACTAAACGAGCTCCGTTCCCAAAACTGTTTGCACGCTCGGCTTTTTCTCATCCTTCTGAACCCCTGACTATGTTTTCAAATTTTCTAACGCTGAAAAGTTCACGCACAAAAATTGGGCCCCGGGGCACCCCCGCCAGGCCCAATAGCTGTTTAGGGCAGCAAACGAGCTCCGTTCCCAAAACCGTCTGCGCACACAACTTTTTCTCATTGTTCTGAACCCCTGGGTCCGTTTTCAAATTTTCGCCCGTCAGAAAGTTTGCGCACAAAAATTGGGCCCTGCGGTACCCCCGCCGGGCCCGATAGCCGTTTGGGGCACCAAACGAGCTCTGTTGCCAAAACCGTCTGCGTGCTCGGCCTTTTCACATCGTTCTGAACCCCTAGGTACATTTTCAAATTTTCGCCCGCTAGAAAGTTCGCGCACAAAAATTGAGCCCTAGGGCACGCCCGCCAGGCCCGATAGCCGTTTGGGGCACCTAACAAGCTACGTTCCAAAACCGTCAACGTGCACGATTTTTTCTCATCCTTCTGAACCCCTAGGTACGTTTTTAAATTTTCGCCCGCCGGAAAGTACGCGAACAAAAATTGGGCCTCGGAGCACCCCCGTCGGGCTCAATAGTGGTTTTGGGCACCAAACGAGCTCCGTTCCAAAACCATCTACGCGTACGGCTTTCTCTCATCGTTCTGAACCCTTGGCTCCATTTTCAAATTTTCGCCCGCCGAAAAGTTCGCACACAAAAATTGGGCCCCAGTGCACCCCCGCCGGGCCTGATAGCTAGTTGGGGGCACCAAACAAGCTCCGTTTCCAAAACCGTCTGCGCGCACGGCTGTTTCTCATCGTTCTTAACCTCTGGGTTCATTTTCAAATTTTTGACCGCCAGAAAGTTTGCGGACAAAAATTGGGCCCCGGGGCACCCCCACTGGGCCCGATAGCCGTTTGGGGGACCAAACAAGCTCCGTTCCCAAAATCGTCTGTGCGCATGGCTTTTTCTCATCATTCTGAACCTCTGGGTCCATTTTCTCATCGTTTTTAAAGTCATAAGTACGGTTCCGTTTTTCCCTTAGCGTACACTTTTTAGTGATCAGCCACATTTCCACATAACTGTGGTGAAACAGAGATGAACGTAATGAATGCAAGGTTGCTTCCATTCCTGGAAGTACTACTCGCTCTAGTTAACGCATTCTTATAACCTTCTCTCGATAGATCAGAATGACATCTTCACTTCTGCTCTCACAGGTGAAGATGTCGTCTAGCATGCCTTAGTTAAATGCAATTATCTCTCTAACACAGATTAAGTACTCATTTAATTCATATTGACTACCTGGGGATTAAGAACACTTCATGAAGAAAATGATAAACGGAGGAATGGAAATAGGCAGAGAAGTGGTAATGAAAACGATCGAGACATTCAACATATCTATTTAGTGTCTGATACATGGTGTGTGAATGAAGAGATAAAGGAGATGCAATACAATGATTAAAAGAGATAGAAACAAATACAAACAAGCACCAACGTCTCGGCACCGATTTGGATGGAGATTTGCTTGCCAGAATGAAAGGATCGTGTGGAAGGATGAGCTTCCCTCTCAGGCTTGCTCAATCGGTAGCAGGGATCTAAGTATAGAGCTTTGCGGCGGGGATCTGGCAGATTAACACTGAGACTCACCTCTCGGCCTTGTCTCTTCTTCTTCTCGGATATCTTCAGTTTAACACTTAGCTCAGCCTTTTCCTCAATATAATAGCAACAATTAGCCCCGTATCAAGTAACCTCTTTTTCTGTAAATTCTATGGGGTATTTATAGGTGAAGATCTTTGACTCCAACCTTGTGGTCCCCACTTGTTGTTATGGAAATTCCGAAGATGGAGGGATGTTATTCCTTCTGTTATGCAATCAGACTGTCAAATTTGCACAATCGTTAGGCGTACACGTGGAACAATCCTCCGCATTTGTGTTGCTCAGCTGAATCTTTCGATCGAATGTTCGCATGCGATGTTGTTTTTATTACCGCATGCGGTTGAAAGTCAGCTCTGGATCGACTGTCACATTGCGCCGTCATTGCGATAATCGTCTTTTCATTGTTGATTTGACAGGTGCAATGTGTCAGAGATGTGTTGGTCAGTTTGTCTTGAGCCTTAATCGCAAGCGGTGACTTGGTTTCCTGCAAAACAGAGTAGAAATCTCCTCTTCTTCCATCTTAATGATGTTATTGGGTGTAATTGTGATAATTCAGAATTTTTGTATTTCTAAGCTAATTTTCATACAATTGGCACATATATATTCTCTTTTAGCTGCAATATCTAGATAAGTCAGTATAAATAACTTGTATTTCTACAAGTTATCAAGGTTCAGCTGCAGGAGTTAATTAACAAGGGATACATTCGACCTAGTGTATCGCCTTAGGGAGCTCTTGTGTTATTTGTAAGAAAGAAAGACGTTACACTTAGATTGTGTGTTGACTATACGAAGCTGAATAAGGTAACGATTAAGAATAAATATCTGTTACCACGCATTGATGATTTGTTTAATCAGCTAAGAAAAGCCACGGTGTTTTCAAAGATAGACCTGAGATCGGGGTATCATCAACTGAAGGTGAAGGAAGCTCACATTCTCATCGTTCTAAACCACCCCTGGGTCCGTTTCAAATATTCACCCGGCGAAAAGTTCGCGCACAAAAATTGGGCCTCGAGGCACCCCCGCCGGGCCAGATAGCCGTTTGGGGAACCAAATGAGCTCCATTCCCAAAACCGTCTGCGCACACGACTTTTTCTCATCGTTCTGAACCCTTGGTTCGTTTTCAAATTTTCGACCGTCGGAAAGTTCGTGCAAAAATTGTGTACATTTGATGGTCTGATTGCATAACAGAAGGAATAATATCCTTCCATCTTCGGAATTTCCATAACAACAAGTGGGGACCACAAGGCCGAAGTCGTTATCTTCACCTATAAATACCCCATAGATTTCAGGACAAAAAATATGCTACTGGATACTGGGTTGCTGCTAAAGCGTTGAGAGGAAAGGCTGAGCTGAGTGCTTAACTGAAGAAATCCGGGAAGAAGACGAGACAAGGCCGAGAGGTAAGTCTCAGTTCTATTCTGTCCAATACCCGTCGAGAAGCTCTGTGTTGAGAACCCTACTACCGATTGAGCAAGCCTAAGAAGGAAGCTCATCCATCCATCTCATCCATCCAATTCGGAAATCAGATCTCCACCCGAATCGGTGCCAAGATGTTGGCGCTTGTTTGTATCTGTTCTCTCTCTTTTCATCATTGTATTTCACCTCTTTTATCTCTTCATTCACACCATGTATCAAATGCTTAATAGATATATTAAATGTTTCGATTGCTTTCATATCCCATTTTGTGTCTACTTCCGTTCCTCCGTTAATCACTTTCTCCATGATGTCTTCTTAATTCCCTGGTAGTTAATATGAATTAAACGAGTACTTAACTTGTGTTAAAGAGGTAAATGCGTTTAGCTAAGGCATGCTAGGCAGAATCTTCACCTGTGAGAGTAGAAGTGAAGATGCCATTCTGATCTATCGAGAGAATGTTAGAAGAATGCGTTAACTATTCTAGACATGGAAGCAACCTTGTGTTCATTACGTTCGTCTCTGTTTCACCATAGACATGTGGGAGTGTGGCCGATCTTTGAAAGATGTACGCCAAGAGAAAAACGGAACCGTACTTATGGCTTCAACGAAATTAAGAAACTTGCGTTTTTTATATTAGTTATCTTTCTCTTTCTGTGTTGTACATAAGACTTGCCGCCACATTCTATGTTCTTTGCATAACCTTCACAGCCAGCCTGGACCCCAGCATCTTGTCTCATGAAGCCTGTATCTTGTATCATTTAGCTTAGGTTTACTGTACTTATTTTATTATCGCATTTTTTTACTACTTTCCTTTACTTTACCGCAATTTTATATACTTGTACAAAACACTCTTTAAAAATTGAAAAACCTGGTCGCATATACCATGAACATACCACAATAACCTCAAATAGTCCCTGTGTTCGACCTCGGATCACACCGAGAAAGTTGCGATGGAATTACACTTGGTTCCAACGTAAGGAAACTTATGACAACGCAAGGCATACTACAAGAATATTCATAATTAACGCATATCTAGAAGTAGTATCGCATATTTTTCCACATGCTTAAAGATATAAATTTTGCATCAGCGCATTGTATAAGATCAATTTTTGCATAACAAGTTTATGGCGTCGTTGCCGGGGATTGGTTAACGGTTTATTGTTTGAGTGTGTTTTTGGTATTTTGCAGGACAGATCTCTTTGTACTGGTTGTTCAATGCGGAGAGCAGTCTGACGGCTTGTGAGTGCTGGAGTGATCTAGTGACTCTAAGCGGACCCAGAGATCAAGAGTATTATTCGCGCAATAGTTCATCAGGGCCAAAGTAATTGGTGAAGAATTATAGCTAATGAAGATATGGCACCGGCAGGAAACAAAATAGAAAATTTACTAGCACAAGATCCAGTTTTTCTTGCTGCTGACCATAATATCCCTACAAGGGATTATGCGGTGCCAAATTTTTATAATTTCTCACCAGGAATTTCAAGACCTATAGTTGAAGGGAATGTAAGCTTTGAGATGAAACCTATTATGCTGCAGATGATTCAAAATGTGGGACAATTTGGAGGATTACAAGGAGAAGACCCACACGCTCATCTGACAAATTTTGTAGACACGTGTAGCGCATTCTCCATGCCTGGTGTAACTCAAGAAAGGCTTAAGCTATATCTATTCCTATACACATTGCGGGATGAAGCCAAGAGGTGGGCTCAAGCATTAGAGCCGAATGAAATTAATGAATGGGAGCAGTTGGTTGATAGGTTCATGAACAGATTCTTTCCTCTATCTGTCAACGCAAAGAGAAGGAGGGACGTTTTGAATTTAGAACAAAAGGGTTACGAAACCTTGAGCATTGCCTGGGTGCAATTCCGACAGTTAGTGAAGAGCTGTCCGCACATCGGGATTCTCGATAGTATTTTGATGGAAACCTTTTACAATGGCTTAGACTAATCAATGCAAACAGTTGTCGATGCCTCCGTAGAAGGGAGATTAATGAATAAATCATATATGGAAGCAAAGAACATATTGGATCGCATCTCGCGACATTCTGATGAGTGGGTTGATACTGGGCTCGAGGTAAGAAGGCGGGAACAAGAAAGAGTAGAAAGTGCTGATGTGTCAACAGACACAATGACGCACTGGTTGATCAAATGACCACAATGACCTCACTCCTCCAGACGTTGGCTAATCAGCAGAAAACTCTCTCTCAAGGATTAGCACAAGTTAATGTGGTGACTCATGTGGCCGCAATGAATTGCGTCCAATGTGGAGAGGGACATCCAGTAGAAGTCTGCCCATGGAATCAACAACTCGTATATTCTGTCTGTGATGAATCGTTTGGCAACATCTATAACCTTGTTGGTGGTATCACCCAACTTCAAGTTGGTACGGGAATCACAACCAGGGGGGTCAGAGTTTCTATCAGAACAATTATCAAGAGGGTAGAGGTAACCCTCTGGTCTTCATTACTTCAGATTGTAACTCAGGTAATTCTCAAGGTATACCACCCTGTGACCAACCGCTCTTATTTGACACCTCTTGCAGCACCTCGTCTCTGGACACATCGTTAAAACATTATATTGAAAAGAGCGAGGCAATGAGACAATCGCAAGCCGACTCCCTAAAAGAATTAGAAGAACTGATAGATCAGCTTGCGAGGGAATTAAAGAGGACAACGTCTGGTACGCGGCATAGAAACTCAGGAGTAACAAGGCCCAGGTGTAAAGAACAATGTCATGCAGTGACATTGAGGAGTGGCAAAACAACAGCCCCTATTATGCTAAAAGCACCAGATGCGGCAACAACACCAGTAGATTTGACTGTTGATGATGACCAATTGACTAATATTGGAAAATATACCAATTCAGATGCAAGTTCACCTGCAAAAGATGAAGCTCTTCAAGATTTGAATTCTCAATCGACGCAACCTTCAGCTAATGATACCCAACAAGCACAGGATCTCACCAGACAGCCAAATGAACAAGAAATACGGCGGAATCCTCCACCTTTCCCATCAAGGCTGAAAAGAAAGATGATAATAAGCAATTTTAGAGGTTTCTGGACGTTCTCCGACAGCTACACATTAATATTCCCTTGATAGAAGCATTAGAGCAGATGCTGAATTATGTAAAGTTTCTCAAGGATATTCTCGCCAATAAGAGAAATATTGGGGGGGAATGAAATAGTTGCGTTAACATATGAGTGCAACGCTCTGTTTCAAAACAACCTCCCCACTAAAATGAAGGACCCTGGGACCTTTACATTGCCCTGCACGATAGGAGGGAAGATGGTCGGGAGCGCGCTGTGCGATTTATGGGCAAGCATAAATTTGATGCCCTTGTCAATTTTTAAGAAGTTGGATATCGGCGAAGCAAGACCAACCACGATCACATTACAGTTGGCCGATAGATCGATAAAGCTTCCTGAGGGAAAGATAGAAGAGTTCTCATGCAAGTGGACAAGTTTATCTTCCCGGCAGACTTTGTCATATTGGATTACGAAGCCGATAGAGAAATCCCTATCATCCTGAGTTGACCATTTCTCGCCACAGGGCGAGCACTGAACGATGTGCAGAAAGGAGAACTGACCATCAGGGTTGACGATCAGAAGGTAAAATTCAACGTACTCAATGCGTTGAAGTACCCAGGTGATATAGAAAACTACCAATATATCGAGGAACTACGGGAAGTATATTGGCACGAACCCCTAAAGGAGCTAGAGGAAGAAAATTGTGAAATCGGCGCAATAATGGAGGACTGCGCCGAAATTTTGAACCACTCAAGTTGTCTGAATGAACTTCACAACGCATTAAGCCATCTTTGGAAGAACCACCTGTGCTAGAGTTAAAAGTCGTTGCCTGTGCACCTTAAGTATGCTTACTTAGGAAGTAACGACACGTTACCGGTTATCATGTCCGCATCACTGAGTAAGGAAAAAGAAGATGCGCTCATACAGATCCTAAAGAGTAACGCAAAGACCTTAGGATGGACCTTGGCAAACATTCGAGGAATCAGTCCTTCATAGTGTATGCACAAGATTCATCTGGAAGAAGGAAAGGCTGGATCCATAGAAACACAACGTCGCTTGAACCCTGCCATGAGGGAGGTTCATGAAGAAGGAAATAGGAAAGTGGCTGGACACCGGTGTCATCTACCCGATATCTGATAGCAGCTAGGTGAGCCCAGTGCAGTATGTTCCGATGAAAGGGGGGATAACAGTCATCACTAATGACAAGAATGAATTAATTCCCACAAGGACGACTACGGGGTGGAGAATTTGTATGGATTATCACAAGCTGAATTTGGCCACTAAAAATGACCATTTCCTACTCCCGTTTATTGATTAGATGTTAGATAGACTTGCGGGGAATGAATTTTTCTGCTTTCTTGATGGCTATTCACGGTATAACCAAATAGTAATTATGCCGGAGGACCAAGACAAGAAAACCTTTACTTGCCCATTTGGTACGTTCGCATTCTGATGCATGCCATTTGGACTCTGGAATGCATTAGGCACTTTTCAACGATGCATGATGGCAATATTTTCAGATTACTTAGAGGAGTCAGTCGAGGTATTCATGGATGATTTCTCAATCTCCGGTAGCAATTATGACTCCTATTTGTCTAACCTTGAAAAGGTCTTAAAGAGATGCGTGGCAACGAACCTTGTTTTGAACTGGGAAAAATGCCACTTTATGGTGGAAGAAGGTATAGTTCTAGGTCACAGAATCTCTAAAGTAGGATTGGAAGTTGATCAAGCAAAGATCGATGCAATTTCTAATTTACCCCCACCAGTGAACATAAAGACATTTAGGAGCTTCCTGGGACACGCTGGGTTTTATAGAAGATTTATTCGCAACTTCTCCCAGATCGCAAGGCCCCTGAGTGCACTCCTGGAAGCTGATCGAGAATATAACTTTGATGACGTGTGCACCAAAGCATTCAACACATTGAAAGGTGCGCTCATCTCCGCACCCATTTTGATTACGCCAGATTGGACGCAACCATTTGCGTTGATGTGTGATGCCAGCGGATATGCTGTGGGCATAGTATTAAGTCAGCTCAAGGACAAGGTATTGCATCCTATTTATTATGCAAGTAAAACATTGAACGATGTGCAGGAAAACTATACAACCACAGAGAAGGAAATGCTCGTAGTGGTATTTGCACTGGAGAAATTCTGACAATACTTAATCGAAACAACCATTGTGGTGTATATGGATCACTCTGTGATCAAGTATTTGATGACAAAGAAGGATGCAAAACTAAGGCTTATACGGTGGGTGTTGCTACTGCAAGAATTTGACCTAGAGATTAAAACCGGAAAGGCACCGAGGACCAAATCGCGGATCATTTGTCAAGATTGGAGAATTACGAGGTTCAAGGTAAAGAAAAATATATTGAAGAAAGATTCCTCGATGAGCTGCTGATGGTAGTAGGCATTAATGTTCCCTGGTATGCGGACATCGTGAAATTCATCGTTTGCGGTCAAATACCAGATGACTATTTTTACCAGCAAAAGAAAAAGCTAAGACATGATGCCAAATTTTATTTCTGAAACAATCCATTCTTATATCGACAAGGACCTAGTCATATATTACGTCGATGCGTTCCTGAGCATGAAGCCAAGCACATTTTAGAGCTCTATCATGAGTCCTCGTATGGAGGACATTTTGGGGGGCAAAGGACTGCAACAAAGGTCCTACAGTACGATTACTTCTGGCCAACACTATTTAAGGATGCCCATGCCCATGTTGTGCAATGCGACAGGTGTCAGACGATGGGGAATATGTCTAAAAGGAATGAAATTCCATTAGCATCAATCTTAGAAGTTGAATTATTTAATGTTTGGGGAATTGACTTCATGGGCCCATTTCCACCATTCGAAGGTCATCAATATATTCTGGTTGTGGTTGATTACGTATTGAAGTGGGTTGAGGCCATCGCATGTGCCAAAAATGATGCGGCCACAGTGGGGAAGTTTCTGAAGAAGAACATTTTTGCTCGATATGGGACGCCATGTGCCTTAATCAGCGATGAGGGCTCTCACTTTATCAACTGCATAATTTCCAACCTGTTAACTAAATTCAACTTCAGCCATCGAGTTGCGACTGCTTATCACCCACAGATTAATGGGTAGGCGAAGATTTCTAGCAGAGAGATCAAAACTAACTTGGAGAAGGTAGTCAATACTTCCAGGAAGGATTGGTCACCCAAGCTTGATGAAGCACTATGGGCATACAGGACTGCCTATAAAACACTAATTGGCATGTCCTCATATGCCTTGGTCTTTGGAAAAGCTTGTCATCTGCCACTCGAATTGGAACATAAGGCGATGTGGGCAAGTAAGAAGCTGAAGTTTGATTTAGCAAGTGTGGGGAAAGTCTGGAAGCTGCAATTAAATCAGCTGGTCGAATGGTGAAGGGACGCTTATGAAAATGCCAAGATCTATAAAGAGAAACCAAGAAGTGGCATGACGATCGCATAAACAATCGGACATTCACCGAAGGTCAACAGGTATTATTATTTAACGCTCGTTTGCGATTGTTCCCAGGAAAGTTGAAGTCTCGCTGGTCTGGACTGTTCAAAATCAAGACTTTCCTCATGGAGCAGTTGGAACTAACAACTTTGATGGGAAGAACGCATTTAAAGTCAATGGTCAATGAATTAAGCCTTACTACGAAGGCGACTTCGAGTGACGCATGGACACCATTGACTTGGGCAAGCAAGATTAAACCGCTTGCGGAGGGAAGCGATTGCGGTAATTCTGAGAACTTCTTTCAATCAGCATCCCTATCTATGTGTACTTGCTCTCTTTACAGTTTCCTTTTACTACTTTCTAAATTCTGTATTTACTGCTTTTTGGAATTAGCCTTTACTGCTTTTTATAATTCTCTTCGCTTTAATTTTTCATGTCATGTTTAAATCATTGAGTTTGTATACATTAGTAGTGATGATCTTTAATTTATGTGAATGATTGGATGAAACATTAAACATCGCAATGTCTTTTCGATTTGCGTTTCTGATGAATTAAATAAAATTAAAAACTGGTATGTAACGCGATGATGGATGTATAGTGTGTTAACAAGAGACACCTTGCGGCCATTACACTCAAATGCATTGAGTTGAGGGGTGTGTTGCGGGGATATATGTTTTGTTGCCCGTCCTCAGCAAAAATGTACTTGCGTTAATAGAAGCACGATGTTAATTTTTATCGTGCACACGTCTGAATAGAATTCAAACAACGACATCTCAATTCTTTGATTCTTGTACAGGCACAAAATTTTGTATTGCGTTAATTTGTATTGTATACTTTGTTAATATTCAATACAATGAGTACATATTCACTTCATTTTTGCCTGTGCCTTTTTCTTTATCATCCTTTATCAATATTTGCGATGTTCTCAATCTTTTACTTTTGTGTTCTCCATTGCGTTGCTATGATGTAATATATGTTTGTACTTAGAAACATTTCTCATACTTAGTACATTCTGACCAACACTTAGTTAATTCTTAGTTAAGGAGTACTTTACCTTTTATCTTTCAAAGTTCTGCTCAAACCTTCTTTTTGAAATTTTCTTCTAAGTGTTTGTCTAGTCTATCCAAACAACGCAATGAGGACCTTGGTCATCTTTAAATTTGGGGGTGGGGAAGGTCTGAGCAGATGAGATCAAGAATATGTAGTATTTAAGAAAATGCGTCCTTTCAGATAAAAAAAAAAATCATACAAAGCTCCAATGTCAGCGCAAGGAAATCCTTAAAAATACTCCCAACCTGATAAGAGTTTAGTTATGAAAGGAGCCTGCTCGTAGTTGGATGTTCGTATGACACCCGTAGGAGCAAGCCAAAACGAAGGTGGGTTTCCAAGAACAATGCAATATGAAATAGAAAAAGAAAAGAAAAAAAATGCAAGAGACAACTCCTCTAAAATTCATGAGTTGAAGTTGAAATTGGCACACAATCGTAGTTGGATGTTCGCATGACACCCGTGGGGACATGCCAAAACGAAGGGTGTAACCACGACCAACAATCTCTAAATAAATGACGTAAACGCTTTGACCACCGCATATAGATACATCGAGTTGTTTTGACAAAGAAAAGATAAACATTCTATTGTGAAAAATTAGAAAAGCATTTTTTAGCAGAGATTTGTTATATAGAAGAATAAAGTAGGGCTTTGTTAAGAATTAACAAGGATAGAAGGATATTGCGATGTCAAGTAATGTGCGTAAGTGTAACATTCGAAGCAACCAATCAACGGAAAAATATAGGATAGGAATTGAGCATGATTGCCTAAGTAGAAGATGTGCTTGAGGACAAGCGTATATCTAAATTTGGGGGTGTGATAACTTGTAGAAATACAAGTTATTTATACTGCCTTATCTAGATATTGCGGCCAAAAGATAGTGAATATGTGTCAATTGTATGAAAATTGGCTCCGAAATACAATAATTATAAATTATCACAATTACACCCACTAACTTCTTTAAGATGGAAGAAAAGGAGATTTTACTCTGTTCTGCAGGAAACCAAGTCACCGCTTGCACTCAAGGCTCAAGAAGAACTGATCAACGCATCACTGTCACATTGCGTCCGTCAATCAACAATGAAGAAACGATTAACGCAATGACGGTGTAATGCGATAGTCTATCCAAAGCTAACTTTCAACCGCATGTGGTAATAAAAACAAAAACTGCATGCGAACACTCAATTGAAAGATGTGTTTCATCATCGCAGAGGGGGATAGAAGCGGAAGATTGGAGTTTGAAGAAATGTGACGCAACAATGAGCTTGCCAGACTTGAAGGGATACGGAAGCACGAGGAGGAACAACGTCTATTGCTGTCCTCTGAGCAATTTGAAGAAGAATTTGCGAGAGAAGAAAGAGAAGAAAGAGAAGAGGAAGAAGAAGAGAGGAGGAAGAAAGAAGAAGAGGATAGATTATTGGAGGAAGAGAAAAAGAAAAAGCGCGAAGCCAATAAGCGGCGCTTATACAAGAAGAAGGGAAAAGAACTCGCAGAGCGCGAGAAGGAGGAACAACGCAAAGAACGGGAGAAGAAACAAAAACAAGCAGCCCGCCTTGCGTTGGCTAAGGAAAAAGGCAAGGCAATTATGGAGAGCAGTGAACCCGCACCGGCCAGGAAGTGTTCATTAAGAAAAAAGGAGAATGATGATATGTTGATCGAGATGGGCTTCTTTCCTGTGCCGAATCCACTACCTGACCTTATCACGAGTGTGATTGTGGAACATGGGTGGGACACATTTTAGCAGTGCCCATCCATCATCGTGCCTCAGGTGGTGCAGGACTTCTATCACGGGCGTCTTCATGGAATCAGGGATGCGGTGACCTTTAAAGGAGAAATAGTATCCTTCAGCGCAAGAGACATCAACGAAATATATCAAATGAAAGACAACCCTGATGCACCAGGGAATAAAATTATTGATGATCCCACGGAGCAACAGATGGAAGACGCGCTGAGGATATTAACGCAACCGGGCATGAAGTGGTCAGTTTCGCTCAAAGGCATCCACACCCTAGAGGCCAAGTCCTTGCTTCTAGAGGGAAGGCTCTGGGTTTACCTGGTCAAGAAGTGGATGATCCCAGCAACGCATGACAGAACTGTATCAAGGGATCGGGTCATGGCAACATACTTCATCGCACGCGGCATTCCTATTGACGTAGGGCAGTTGATCGCAAGGCAGATCAGATCGTTGGTGGGGCATATCCGGGGGCAGTACTTCTTCCCGTGGATCATTTTAAGTCTATGCCTGTCTATGGATGTAGGCATTAATGAGGAGCCCATGCCAAAGGTCCATGGCATCATCAACATAAAAATCTTGAGGCTGCTCCTCAAAGACTCCCCACATGGATACGGGGCTAATTGCTGCTAAAGTGTTGAGAGGAAAGGCTGAGCTGAGTGCTTAATTGAAGAAATCCTGGAAGAAGACGAGACAAGGCCGAGAGGTGAATCTCAGTTCTATTCTGTCAAATACCCACCGAGAAGCTCTGTGTTGAGAACCTTGCTACCGATTGAGCAAGCCTGAGAAGGAAGCTCACCCATCCATCTGATCCATCCAATCCGGCAAGCAGATCTCAACCCGAATCGGTGCCGAGATGTTGGCGCTTGTTTGTATCTATTCTATCTCTTCTCATCATTGTATTTCACCTCGTTTATCTCTTTATTCACACCATGTATCAAACACTTAATAGATATATTAAATGTTTCGATTACTTTCATATCCCATTTTCTGTCTACTTCCATTCCTCCGTTAATCACTTTCTCTATGATGTCTTCCTCATTTCCTGGTAGTTAATATGAATAAATGAGTACTTAACTTGTGTTAAAGAGGTAAATGCGTTTAGCTAAGGCATGCTAGGCGACATCTTCACTTGTGAGAGCAGAAGTGAAGATGCCATTCTGATCTATCGAGAGAAGGTTAAAAGAATGCGTTAACTAAAGCGAGTAGTACTTCCAGACATGGAAGCAACCTTGCATTCATTACGTTCGTCTCTGTTTCACCACAGACATGTGGGAGCACGACCGATCACTGAAAGGCGTACGCCAAGAGAAAAACGGAACCGTACTTATGGCTTCAACGCAATTAAGAAACTTGCGTTGTTTATATTAGTTATCTTTCTATTTATGTGTTGTACATAAGACTTGCCGCCGCATTCTATGTTCTTTGCATAACCTTCATAGCCAACCTAGACCCTAGCATCTTGTCTCATGAAGCCTATATCTTGTATCATCTAGCTTAGGTTTACTGTACTTATTTTATTATCACATTTTTTTTACTGCTTTCATTTAATTTATCGCAACTTTTACATACTTGTACAAAACACTTTTTTATTAAATTGAAAAACTTGGTCACATATATCACAAATATACCACAATAACCTCAAGCAGTCCCTCTGTTTGACCACGGATCACACCGAGAAACTTGCGGTGGAATTACACTTGGTTCCAACGTAAGGAAACTTGTTACAATGCATGGCATACTACAACAACATTCATAATTAACGCATATCTAGAGGTAGTATCGCATCATATCTTTTTAGCATCAATCCTAGCGCATCAACAAGTTTATGGCGTCGTTTCCGGGGAAGAAGTAACGGAGACATGGACTTGTTCATTCATTCTTGTCCATATTTGTATCAGCGCATTGTTTAAGAATAAAAAATTGTGTTACACCCCGCCAGGCTCGATAGCCGATTGGGAAAGCAAACGAGCTCCGTTCCCAAAACTTCTCCGCACACGGCTATTTCTCATCGTTCTGAACCCTTGGGACCATTTTCAAATTTTCGGCCGTCGGAAAGTTTGCGCACATATATTGGGCCACGGGGAACCCCTGTCGGGCCCGATAGTCGTCTGGGGCACCAAACGAGCTTTGTTTCTAAAACTGTCTGCGCACACGACTTTTTCTCATCGTTCTGAACCCCTGGGTCTGTTTTCAAATTTTCTTTTGTTTGAAAGTTCGCACACAAAAATTGGGCCCTGGGGCACCCACGCCAGGCCCGATAGCTGTTTCAGGCACCAAACAAGCTTCGTTTCTAAAACCGTCTGTGCACACGGCTTTTTCTCATCGTTCTGAACCCCTGGGTTCGTTTTCAAATTTTCGCTTGCCGAAAATTTTGTGCACAAAAATTGGGCCCCAGGGCACCCCCACTGGGCCTAATAGCCATTTAGGGCACAAAACGATATCCGTTGCCCAAACCATCTGTGGACACGAATTTTTCTCATCATTCTAAACCCCTGGGTCCGTTTTAGAATTTTCGCCCACTGGAAAGTTCGCGCACAAAATTTGGGCCCTGGGGCACCTCCGCTGGGCCCGATAGTCGTTTGGGGCACCAAATGAACTCCATTCTCAAAATAGTCTACGCGCATAACTTTTTCTCATCGTTCTGAAGACCTGGGTTTGTTTTCAAATTTTCGCCCGCCGAAAAGTTCTCGCACAAAATTTGGGCCCTAGGGCACCTCACCAGGCCTGATAGCCGTTTGGGGCACAAAATGAGCTCCGTTTTCAAAACTATCTATGCGCACAAATTTTTCTCATCGTTCTAAACCCCTGGGTCCGTTTTCAAATTTTCGCTGCCGGAAAGTTCACGCACAAACATTGGGCCCCAGTGCACCTCCGCGGGGCCCGATAGCCATTTAGGGCACCAAACTAACTCCGTTCCCAAAGTCGGCTGCACGCACGACTTTTTCTCATCATTCTGAACCCCTGAGTCCGTTTTCAAATTTTTGCCTGTCGGAAAGTTCACACACAAAAATTGGGCCCCGGGGCACCCCCGTCGGGCCCGATAGCCGATTGGGGCACCAAACAAACTCCGTTCCCCAAAACCGTCTGCGCGCATAGCTTTTTCTGATCGTTCTGAACCCCTGGGTTCGTTTTCAAAATTTCGTTCGTCGGAAAATTCGTGCACAAAAATTGGCCATGGGGCATCCCCGCGGGGCTCGATAGCCGTTTGGGGCACCAAACAAGCTCCGTTCCCAAAACCATCTGGGTGTACTGCTTTTTCTCATCGTTCTGAACCCCTGGGTCCATTTTCCAATTTTCGCCTGCCGGAAAGTTCGCACACAAAATTTGGGTCCCGGGGTACCCCGCCGACCACGATAGCCGTTGGGGGCACAAAACGAGCTCCATTCACAAAATTGTCTGTGCGCATGAATTTTTCTCATCGTTCTAAACCCCTGGCTCCGTTTTGAAATTTCTGCCCGCCAGAAACTTCGCGCACAAAAATTGGGCCCCTAGGCACCCCCGCGGGACCCGATAGCTGTTTGGGGCACCAAACGAGCTCCATTCCTAAAATTGTCTGTGCGCACGACTCTTTCTCATCGTTCTGAACCCCTGGGTCCGTTTTCAAATTTTCGCCCACCGGAAATTACGCCCACAAAATTTTGGCCTTGGGGCACCCCGCCGGGCCCGATAGCCGTTTGGGCACCTAAGAAGCTCCGTTCCCAGAATCGTCTGTGCGCATGAATTTTTTTCATCGTTTTGAACACCTGGTTTCCTTTTCAAATTTTCGCCTGCCAGAAAATTCGCGCACAAATATTAAGCCCCGGGGCACCCCCACCGGGCCCGATAGCCGTTTGGGGCATCAAAAGAGCTTCGTTCCCAAAATCGTCTGCGCGAACGACTTTTTCTTATCGTTCTGAACCCCTGGGTCCATTTTCAAATTTTCGCCTGCCGGAAAGTTCCCGCACAAAATTATGGCCCCAGGGCACCCCGCCGGGCCCGATAGCCATTTGGGGCACTGATGACATGCAGAATGCATGTCATCTTAGGCCTTTTACTTAGAATTATGAAGGTTGTTAGGCGGAATATGCGTCGATCATGATAGGAATTCACAAGAATATGAGTTTGCGTCGATCAGCATGTCGAATCTCGGCTATCCCATTATTTTGCATTAATTATGCGTTCAATGTTCTATCGTTGTAGCCAATGCAGGAAATGAACGCAAATGCGGAAACTAGACTATCGCATAAATGACCGCATGCGGAGAAACACTCTATCGCAAGGCAAACGCATCGATCAACGCATGGATGTTGTGGTAATTAGCCGTATGCATCCATCACATGGGAATTGCGCTCGTCAAGCAATTGCGGTCATCATGTAGAGTTGTAGTGTTAAGTCAATGCGGCCATTGAATGAATGCAGCTACAGACAACGTATTCTAATGGGATCAATGCAAGGTAGGCGGAATGAATGAATCAACGTATCTACCTCGAGAAAATCCAAAGCTGATGCTGACATTTTACCTACCACGCCATTGGTGCTAGAGGTTCAGAAAGGATTAATGCACCGAACGTCAGCCTCAGAGCAGTCCAATCAATGTTGTCGGTGACCCAAGCTCTATAAATAGAAGCCGATGAGCTGAAATTCATTTTATCCAAGGTTTTCGCCTAAGGTTCGCCTATGGCGGATCCTTGCGATCCAGACATACGCATGAGAAGACGGCTAAGAGTTCTTCACATCCTTCATCCATTCCGAGTGACGATCGGAGCCTTCGAACGGAGTTAGATCTCGAGAGAGTCAGCTCCTCCACCCATCCATGGCACCACCGGCAGCCTTGACGTGAATCCGCTAGAAGAAAAGTTGTGCTTCCAGCCGATCATTCCTTTTTCCTTTCTTTTCCTATATTGTATTGTATGATATTTTGAATCAAGAAATTAATACAATGTGTTTTCAATACATTTCCCTATTCCTTCGACTTCATCTCCATCTTCTTGTTTAGCATCTTTACTTTCATTGCAACATTTAGTGGGATTGCGTGGGTATTGCATACTTAGTCATGTGGATTAGGGATATGAAACATGTAGCAACCCGCCGAGCGGAGTGCGTTGTGCGAGTGTGTGAGTAACCTTATTTGCTTAGTGTGAAGTTGCTGCAATGCCTGTCTATAGGCTAACGCATTGCTTGTCTATGAGTGAAGTCAGCAACAATCAATGACCCAGGAGGGTAAGTGGTTGGACACATTAAGCAAGGTATACGTTGTTCACTAGGGATAGTAACAATCTTGCGTCAACCAAGTTAATGCATTTGTCTTGTCTTATGTTGTGCCGAACACCCCTTTAGAGCTACTCGAGAGAGAGTCTAAAGAAAGAACCTAATGACTCGAGAGAGCTAGGTTAGAATCTAGACTCGAGAGAGTGAGATTAGATCGGCATAAGCAAGAGATAGGAACTTAGAGATAAGCTCTATTTGTCAACACTGCATCGCATGCACCCTAGGAATAGGAATGATGATATGTGGTCGTCTTGATTGTGTATCATCGCATAGACAAGAATTAGAGGCTTATGTGTAGGCACTATAGACACCTCTGCACATACATTGTAAGCGTTCTAGCATTAGAATCCGTAGCATTTGCATCGAGAGGTGGTTTACTATTGTATGAGTGTTGCATGATCGCATTAGTTTGCATTGACTAGAGTTGCCCTTACGGTCACTCTTAAGTATTGCAATGAATTCATCTTCGCATTTTATCTATTTTCCCATACATTTATTCCATGTCAAGGTTTGTCGCATCTCTACCTTTCATGCATATTCTCAGTGTGTTGTCTGTTAGATAGGAGTAGGAGTAGGATTAACTTAGCAACATCCCTTCCATTCTTTTATTCAAACTGCCGCATGCACATCACCGCAAACATATAGTTACAAGTCCCTATGTTCGACCTCGGATTACCCGACAAAATTTCGTTCATGTTACTTGACGTGAACGCAAGAAAACTTGTGACAAGACGCATGGTCATCGCATACATTCGTTAACACATTTTTCATTCCAACGCAAGACCACAGACGCATGACTATCAACGCATACCTTAGGAACATGCATCGCATAACGCATCAAAGGGAAGTTGGTTGTCGAGTAAAATTGACCTCCAATTTCCTGTCATCAAGTTTTTGGCGCCGTTGTCGGGGACCTCTAGAAAACGAGCTCCATTCCTAAAACTGTCTACGCGCATGACTTGTTCTCATCGTTCTGAACCCCTACGTCTGTTTTCAAATTTTCGCTCGCCGGAAAGTTCGTGCACAAAAATTGGGCACTAGGGCACCCCTGTCGGGCCTGATAGCCGTTTGGGGCACCGGACAAGCTCCGTTCCCAAAATGGTCTACATGCACGGCATTTTGTCATCGTTCTGAACCCCTGGGTTCGTTTTCAAATTTTCGCCCGCTGGAAAGTTAATGCACCAAAAATTGGGCCCCGAGGCACCTCGCCAGACCCGATTTTCGTTTAGGGAACCAAACGAGCTCCGTTCCCAAAATCATCTGCACGCACGACTTTTTCTCATCGTTCTAAACCACTAGGTTCGTTTTAAAATTTTCGCCCGCTGAAAAGTTTGTGCACAAAAAATTGGGCACCGGGGCACCTCCGTCGGGCCCGATAGCTGTTTGGGGCACGAAACGAGCTCCGTTCCAAAAATTGTCTATGCGCACGGCTATTTCTCCTCATTTTGAACCCTGGGGTCCGTTTTCAAATTTTGGCCTGTCGAAAAATTCGCGCACAAAAATATGGCCCCGGGGCATCCCCACCGGGCCCGATACCATTCGGGAAACCAAACGAGCTCCGTTCCTAAAACCATCCACGAGCACACTTTTTCTCATCGTTCTGAACCCCTTGGTCCGTTTTCAAGTTTTTGCTCGCGGGAAAGTTCGTGCACAAAAATTGGTCCCTGGGGCACCCCCGCTGGGCTCGATAGAAGTTTGGGGCACAAAACGATATCCTCTCCCAGAACCGTCTGCGTGCACGGCTTTTTCTCATCGTTTTGAACCCCTGGGTCTATTTTCAAATTTTAACCAATCAAAAAGTTCGCGCACAAAATTTGGACCCCAAGGCACCCCGGGGCACCAAACGAGCTCCGTTCCCAAAACTTTCTGTGCGCATGAATTTTTCTCATAGTTTTAAACCCCTAAGACCGTTTTCAAATTTTCGCCCGCCGAAAAGTTGGCGAAAAAAATTTGCTGCCAAACGAGCTCCGTTCCCAAAACCGTCTATGCGCACGGCTTTTTCTCATCGTTTTGAACCCTTGGGTCCATTTTCAAATTATCGTCCACGGGAAAATTCACGCAAAAAATTTTGGGGGACCAAACGTGCTCCGTTTCCAAAACCGTCTGTGCACACGGCTTTTTCTCATCGTTTTGAACCCCTGGGTCCGTTTTCAAATTTTCGTCTACGGGAAAGTTCACGCACAAAATTTTGGCCCTGAGGCACCCCACCGGGCTCGATAGCCGTTTGGGGCACCAAACGAGCACCGTTCCCTAAACCGTCTATGCGCATGAATTTTTTTCATTGTTCTGAACCCCTGGGTTCATTTTGAATTTTTCGTTCGCTGTAAAGTTCATGCACCAAATTGGGCCCCAGGGCACCCCCGCCGGACCCGTTAGACGTATCGGGCAACAAACGAGCTCCGTTCCTAAAATTGTCTGCGCACACGGCTTTTTCTCATCATTCTGAATCCCTGGGTCCGTTTTCAAATTTTCGTCCGCTGGAAAGTTTACGCCCAAAAATTTGGCCCCAGGGCACCCCCGTCTGACCTGATAGCCATTTGGGGCACCAAACGAGCTCCGTTCCCAAAACTGTCTACATGCACGACTTTTTGTCATCTTCCTGAACCCCTAGGTCCGTTTTCAAATTTTCCCTCGCCGGAAAGTTCGTGCACCAAATATTGGTCCCCGGGGCACCGCCGCCGGGCCCGATAGCCGTTTGGGGCACCAAACGAGCTTCGTTCCAAAACCTTTTACACGCACGACTTTTTCTCATCGTTCTGAACCCCTGGGTTCGTTTTCAAATTTTCGCCTGTCGTAAAGTTTGCGCACAAAAATTGGGCCCCGGGGGACTCCCGCTAGGCCTGATAGCCGTTTGGGCACCAAACGAGCTCCGTTCCTAAACTGTCTGCGCGCACGACTATTTCTCATCATTCTGAACCCCTGGGTCCAATTTTAAATTTTTTCCTGCCGGAAAGTTCACGCACAAAAATTGGGCCCCGCGACACCCCCACCGGGCGCGATAGCCATTTGGGGCACCAAATGAGTTCTATTCCTAAAACCGTCTACGCGCACGGCTATTTCTTATCATTCTGAACCCCTGGGTCCATTTTCAAATTTTCGCTCGCCGGAAAGTTTGTGCACAAAAATTCGATCCCGTGGCACCCTCGCGGGTCCCGATATCCGTTTTGGGCACCAAACGTGCTCCGTTCCTAAAATCGTCTGCACGCACGGCTTTTTCTCGTCGTTCTGAATCCCTGGGTCCGTTTTGAAATTTTCGTC
Organism: Benincasa hispida; assembly: GCF_027475165.1. NCBI lineage: Eukaryota > Viridiplantae > Streptophyta > Magnoliopsida > Cucurbitales > Cucurbitaceae > Benincasa > Benincasa hispida. The sequence continues at coordinate 28,316,392 of NC_143487.1, forward strand.
CGCTGGAAAGGTCGCATACAAAAATTGGGTGTCGGGGCACCCCCACCAGGCCCGATAGCCGTTTGGGGCACCAAACGAGCTCCGTTCCCAAAACTGTCTACATGCATGGCTTTTTGTCATCTTTATGAACCCCTAGGTCCATTTTCAAATTTTTGCTTGCGCAAAGTTCGTGCACAAAAAATTGGTCCTCGGGGCACCCCCGCCGGGCTCGATAGCCGTTTGGGGCACCAAACGAGCTCTGTTCTAAAACCATCTGCACGGACAGGTTTTTCTCATCATTCTAAATCCCTGGATTCGTTTTAAAATTTTCATCCGCCGGAAAGTTCGCGCACAAAAAATTTGGCCACGGGGCCCGATAGACGTTGGGGACAACAAACGACCGTTTGCAAAACTGTCTTCGCGCACGAATTTTTCTCATCGTTCTGAATCCTTGTGTTCGTTTTCAAATTTTCTCCTGGTGGAAAGTTCGTGAACAAAAATTGGGCCTCGGGACATCCCTGTTGGGCTCGATAGCCATTTGGCTCAACAAACGAGCTCTGTTCCTAAAACCGTCTACGCACACAGCCATTTCTCATCGTTCTGAACCCCTGGGTCCGTTTTCAAATTTTCGCCCGCCGAAAACTTCGTGCCCAAAAATTGGGTCTCGTGGCACCCTCGCGAGCCCCGATAGCTGTTTTGGGCATTAAAACGAGCATTGTTCCTAAATTCGTCTACGCACACGACTTTTTCTCATCGTTCTGAACCCCTGGGTCCGTTTTCAAATTTTCACTCGCCGGAAAGTTCGTGCACAAAAATTCGTCCCTAAGGCACCCCTGCTGGGCCCGATAGCCGTTTGGGGAATAAAACGATATCCGTCTCCAAAACCATCTGCGCGCACGGCTTTTTCTCATCATTTCTAACCCCTTGGTCTGTTTTCAAATTTTCGCCCGCCGGAAAGTTCGCGCAAAAAATCTGGGCACTGAGGTACCCCACCGGGCCCGATACCCGTGTGGGACACCAAACGAGCTCCGTTCCCAAAACCGTCTATTCCCAACAGCTTTTTCTCATCATTCTGAAACCATGGGTCCGTTTTCAAATTTTCTCCCACCGGAAAGTTCGCACACAAAATATGGGCCCTGGGGCACCTCGCCAGGCCCGATAGCCGTTTGGGGCACCAAACGAGCTCTGTTTTCAAAATCCCCTGGGCGCACGACGTTTTCTCATCGTTTCGAACCACTGGGTTCGTTATCAAATTTTTGCCCACCAGATAGTTCTCACACAAAATTTGGGCCCCGAGGCACCTCGCCAGGCCCGATAGCCGTTTGGGCCACCAAACAAGCTCTGTTCCAAAAATCGTCTGTGCGCATGAATTTTTCTCATCATTCTGAACCCCTGGGTCTGTTTCAAATTTCCACCCTGTGGAAAGTTCGTGCACAAAATTTGGGCCGTGGGGCAATCATGCCAAGCCCGATAGCCATTTGGGGCACCAAACAAGCTCCGTTTCTAAAACCGTATGCAGACACGGCTTTTTCTCATCGTTCTGAACTCTTGGGTCCGTTTTCAAATTTTCGGCCGCCGAAAAGTTCGCGCACAAAAGTTTGGCCTCGGGGCACCCCCACCGGGCCTGATAGATGTTTGGGGCACCAAACGAGCTCAATTCCCAAAACCGTCTGCACGCACGGCTTTTTCTCATCGTTATGAACCCATGGGTTCGTTTTCAAAATTTTGCCCACCGGAAAGTTCGCGTACAAAAAATAGGACACCGGGGCACCCTTACCGGGCCTGATAGTCGTTTGGGGCACCAAACGAGCTCCGTTCCCAAAACCGTCTATGCGCATGAATTTTTCCCATGTATCCGTTTTATAATTTTTACCTGCCGGAAAGTTCGCTCACAAAAATTTGGCCCAGGGCACCCCCGCCAGGCCTGATAGCCGTTTACGGAACCATACGAGCTCCATTCCCAAATCCGTCTGCGCGCACTGCTATTTCTCATTGTTTTGAACCCCTAGGTCTGTTTTCAAATTTTTGCCTGCCAGAAAGTTCGCGCACAAAAATTGGGGCCCGAGGCACCTCCACCAGGACCGATAGCCATTTGGAGCACCAAACAAGCTCAGTTTCCAAAATCGTCTGCGTGCACGGCTTTTTCTCGTCGTTCTGAACCCCTGAGTCTGTTTCAAATTTTTTCCTGCCAAAATGTTCGAGCACAAAAATTGGGCGCCGGGGCACCCCGCCGGGCCCGATAGCCTTTCAGGGCACGAAACGAGCTCAGTTCCCAAAACCGTCTGTGCGCATGAATTTTTCTTATCGTTTTGAACCCTTGGGTCCGTTTTCAAGGAAAGTTTGCGGAAAAAAATTGGACCTCGGGACACTCCCGCTATGCCCTATAGCCGTTTGGGGCACCAAACGATCTCCGTTCCTAAAACCGTCTGCACGCACGGCTTTTTCTCATCGTTCTGAAACCCTGGGTCCGTTTTCAAATTTTCGGCCGCCAGAAAGTTCGCGCACAAAAATTGGACCCCGAGGCACCCCCACCGATCCTGATAGACGTTTGGAGCAACAAATGAGCTCAATTTCCAAAACTGTCTGCGGGCACAGATTTTTCTCATCATTTTGAACCCGTGGGTCCGTTTTCAAATTTTCGCTCGCCGGAAAGTTCGCGAAAAAAAATAGGGCACCGGGGCACCCCCGTCGGGCCTGATAGTCATTTTGGCCACCAAACAAGCTCCGTTCCCAAAACCATCTACGCGCACGACTATTGTCTTCGTTCTGAACCCATGTGTCCGGTTTAAAATTTTTGCCCGCCGGAACGTTCGCACACAAAAATTGGGCCCCGGGGCACCCCCGCTAGGCTCTATAGCCGTTTAGGGAACCAAACAAACTCCATTCCCAAAACCTCTGCACGCACGGTTATTTCTCATCGTTCTGAACCCCTGGGTCCGTTTTCAAATTTTCCCCTGCCGGAAAGTTCGCGCACAAAAATTGGGGCCTGAGGAATCCCCACTGGGCCCGATAGCCGTTTGGAGTACCAAACGAGCTCATTTTCCAAAATTTTCTACGTGCATGGCTTTTTCTCGTCGTTCTGAACCCTTGGATCCGTTTTCAAATTTTCGCTAGTCGAAAATTTCGAGCACAAAAATTGGGCGTCGGGGCACCCTGTCGAGCCCGATAGCCATTTGGAGCACGAAATGGGCTCTGTTTCAAAAACTGTCTAGTTTTCAGAAATACCTTAAGAGAATGGGAGACTGGAGCAAACCTTGTGTTGGAGACAAATCCATGCGTTAGATATAAAGGACGCATTGGACAATGAGGTCTGAGGAGGACGCATCAAATTGGGACAGGGAGTTCTCCCAATTTACTCATGCATTTGGAGTAGTTCTAAAGCCACCTGAAAGTGCTGAAAGTCTAGCTTTCAGGGTAAGCCTGACGGAAGAAAAGCTCGAAGGGATCGGGCGGAAAACTGAGAAGAAGACAGAAGGGTCAGGCTGTCAGATCAATTTGGGCCAGTCTTGATGATTCTGTGATTCCGGCCAAACCACGAGGATTTATGAGCTCAAATTTTAGGGTAAGCTTCCTGAGACATTTTAGAATATTGTTGTAGAAGGAAGTATCAAAAAATAATATTAAAAAAATGAGTAAATTGAGCTGTAAATTGAATCTGGATTGTAGGGGTGAAAAGGGAGCCCGAGGTAGAAAATATAGCTACTAGAGTGAAAAGCTCCTAAGCAATCAAGGTGAGTGGCTAAAACGTTTTGATTAAAACATTTGCTTAAATGTTTGATTACAACGTGTTATAGAAAGTATGTTTTAAAGAAGAATATTCTCATGCCAACTAGTTTTACAAAGTGATTTCCAAGCAAGCTATGAATTGTGTTTTAAACGCATGCATGAGTGAGAAGTTTGTTAAAAAGCTATTTATATGTGCAACATGCGTTAGTACCTTTAAAGCCATGTTTTTATATGTGTTATACTTTACATGCTTTAAAGAGAAAGTCATTTAAGACTAGTTTTACTTAAAACATGATACCGAAGGACATTTGAGAAGGTATCCGCCCAACTAGATACTAAAGGACATTTGAGAAGGTATCTATTGGTATTGAAGGACGTTTGAGAAGGTACCAAACCAACAAGATATTGAAGGACGTTTGAGAAGGTATCTGAGCAGAAGTACCTAAGGTATGACGATACTTAGTATGGCCACGTGCACGTAGGTAGAGTCAGAGATTGAGCAAAAGGGTTCTCTCTTGACTGGTAGTTGGTGTTGCGATTGTCTTTACCCACAGTAGGGTTATCCTCAACTGAGAAATAGTTTTACTGTGTTACGATTAAAACAGCTTTATATGTTTTATGCTTGGAAAATGTTTATACTGTAGTACAAGTACTGTAGAAGCTTATATTTAAGTTAAACTCTTTATTCATATAGGGACTAGGGTTTTTGGGTTTTGGGACTTGTGAATCTAGTGTTGTAATGACTCTAAATATGTTATGTTTCTGAATTAATAAATTTTGGCCTAAATACATTCCACTATATATAAGTTATATCTTGGTATCAGAGTTATTCCGCAAGAGTTATTAGGCAGTAAGTGTCAGCCAAAGGGTTGATAACTACTGCAGTCACGCCCTTCTCTAGGCTAAGAGGGTGGTCTAGGGCGGGGTGTGACTGCTTGGTATCAGAGCAAAGGTTTACGTAAAACCTGGGAGAAGGTTGAGTATAAAGTTTGGGTTGATACCAGCTTTGTATTTGAGCATAAGTTTCTGGGACAATTGAGGAATTAGTTTATACCAGCTTAGTATCAAAGTATAAGTTTCTGGGAAGGTTAAAGAGTTAGCTGATACCAGCTTGGTATCAGAGCAAAGGTATACGTAAACTTGGGAAAGGTTTGAGCTAGCATAAGGTTTTGGGTGAAAGAGAGAGTTCATGCATTAGATTAAGTCCCATAGATAAGTCCCTAACATGTGTACTTAATAATTAGGCAAAGATGTTGAGGAGAAGTGGCAAGCGGAGCAAGCAGACTGAGGAGAGGAATGTTGACCCTACCAGTGGAGGTCCTGAAGTTAGACGGGACCCAGACCCGAAGGGGAAAAGAGTTAGAGACTCAGTAGAGCAGGAAGTGACTTCTGCAAACGAGTCGAGTACCCCAAGGGTAGGTGTAGAACCCCAGATGGAGGATTGAGTATTCGATAGAATCACTCAAAGATTGGCGGTGAGTGTAGGATCGATTCAAAACGATCCAGAACAGAAATTTGGCGTCGAGAGGCTGAAAGCTTTAGGAGCCATAGATCTAATAGATGCTAAGATCTGGATGGATTTAATTGAGAAATCTTTTAAGGTTATGAGATGCCCTGAAGACCGTAAGGTGGAGTTAGAGGCATTCTTGCTGCGGAAAGGGGCTGAGAAATGGTGGAAAGTGATAGAGGCTTTAAGGGGTATTTCGGGAACTATGACTTGGTCTGAGTTCAGACAAGTATTTGAGGATAAATACTATCCTAGTTCTTTTAAAGAAGCAAAGAGGGAAGAATTCCTTAGGCTAACTCAAGGAGTAATGACGATTGCTGAGTATGAACAAAGATTTACTAAGTTATCTCAGTATGCCCTTCCGATCATCGCGGAAGAAAATGAAAGGTGTAGAAGATTTGAGAATGGCCTAAGAAGAAAAATACGTACAACCGTTACCTCTACATCCAATTGGGTGAATTTCACTCAGTTACTTGAGACCGCTATCCGAGTAGATTTGAGAAGTTCGGACAAAAATTGGGCCCTAGGGCACCCCCGCTGGGCCCGATAGCCGTTTGGGGCACAAACGAGGTACGATCCTAAAACCGTTTGCACGCACGACTTTTTCTCATCGTTCTTAACCCCTGGGTCCGTTTTCAAATTTTCGGTCGCCGAAAAGTTCGCACACAAAAATTGGGCCCCAGGGCACCCCGTCGGGCTCGATAGCTGTAATGATAAAATTTAGTCTTTAAGCATGTGGATAAATATGAATATGAATGAATGAACAAGTCCATGTCCCCGACAACGGCGCCATAAACTTGTAACGATGGAAATGGAATGTTATGTTATGTTATCGCTTATGCACACTAATGATGAAAGGATGAATCATACAAGCTCATGTCCCCGGCAACGGCGCCATAAACTTATAACGACAAAATTTAGTCTTTAAGCATGTGAATAAATATGAATGTGAATGAATTACCAAGTCCATGTCCCCGGCAACGGTGCCATAAAGGTAAGGCTAAAAGATAAGGCTAAAATGAATGAACAAGCATGTGGATAAATATGAATGTGGGACTTTGATGAAGGAAAGGTGAGTTGCTATGCGTTAAGGATAAAAGGTAAGGCTAATTGATGGAAAATTTCAAGAAAAGATGCCAATGGTATATGAGCATAAGTCTTAAACAATTTAAATAGAGAAATATGTTAAGTATTTAAGTGATTTAGGTGGCAAAAAGAGAATCACACAAAGTTCTAGTAGGAGGTGGACAAAGGAGATTTTATGCAATTGAAGTCTTATCACCCCAAGCAGAAGGTGGGTGAAGGAGATTTCATGCAAAAAATGAGATTTTGGCTGGCAAACTGAGATGAGAACAAGTCAAGGCTAGGTTGGGTAGACTAAGGTTGGCAGCTCTAAAGTGAGACAAATGGGAGTTGAGTTGTCACCATGGGGTGAGGTTGGAATGGCTATAAATAGAGGAGTTACGCAAGAGGAATTTATTCATACCATCACTTAAATCTTATGTTGAGGGCATATTTAGAGAGTTACGTTTGAGTTATTAACCCATGGTTGGAATGGCTATAATCATCTGCACGCATGGTTTTTTCTCATCGTTCTGAACCCATGGTTCTGTTTTCTATTTTTCGACCACCGAAAAATTCACACACAAAATTTGGGCCCCGGGGCATCCCCGTCGAGCCGAATAGCCGTTTGGAGCACCAAACGAGCTTCGTTCCAAAACTGTCTGCGTACGGATTTTTCTCATCGTTCTAAACCCCTAGATCCATTTTCAGTTTTTCGACTGCCAGAAAGTTTGTGGACAAAAATTGGGCCCCGAGGCACCCCCACTGGGCTCGATAGCCGTTTGGGGCACCAACGAGCTCACTTCCCAAAATCGTCTGCATGCATGACTTTTTCTCGTCGTTTCGAACCCCTAGGTCCATTTTCAATTTTTCGACTGCCGGAAAGTTCGCGCACAAAAGTTGGGCCCTAGGGCACGCCCTCCGAGCCCATAGCCGTTTGGTGCACCAAATGAGCTCTGTTCCCAAAACCGTCTGCGTGCCCAACTTTTTCTCATCGTTCTGAACCCTTGGGTCCATTTTGTAATTTTTGCCTATCAGAAAGTTTGCGCACAAAAATTGGACACCGAGGCACCCCGACCGGGCCCGATAGCCGTTTGGTGCACCAAACGAGCTCCATTCCCAAAATCGTCTGCATGCAAGACTTTTTCTCATTGTTCTGAAACCCTGGGTCCGTTTTAAAATTTTCGACCACCGAAAAGTTTGCGCCCAAAAATTGGACCCTGGGGAAATCCAGCCGGGCCCGATAGCCATTTGGGGCACCAAACGAGCTCTGTTCCAAAAACCATCTGCGCACATGGCTTTTTCTCATCGTTCTGAACGCCTGGGTCTGTTTTCAAATTATCGCCCGCCGAAAAGTTCACGGACAAAAATTGGGACCCAGGGAACCGCCGCCGAGCCCGATAGGCATTTGGGGCATCAAACGAGATCCATTCACTAATCATCTGCACATGACTTTTTCTCATCGTTCTAAACTCCTAGATCCGTTTTCAGTTTTTCGACCGATAAAAAGTTCGCGGACAAAAATTGGGCCCCGGGGCACCCCCGCCGGGCACAATAGTCGTTTGGGGCTCCAACGAGCTTAGTTCCCAAAATCTTCTGCGTGCACGACTTTTTCTCATCATTCTGAACCCCTTTGTCCGTTTTCAATTTTTCGACCGCCGGAAAGTTCGTGCACAGAAATTGGGCCACAGGGTACCCCCACGGGGAACGATAGCCGTTGGAGCATCAAACGAGCTCTGTTTCCAAAACCGTTTGCGCACACGGCTTTTTCTCATCGTTTTGAACCCCTGGGTCCATTTACAATTTTTCGACTGCCGGAAAGTTCGCGCACAAAAATTGGGTGCCAGGGCACCCTCATCGGGCTCGATAGTCGATTGGGACACCAAATGAGGTTTGTTACCAAAATCGTCTGCATGCACGCCTTTTTCTCATCATTCTGAACGCCTGGGTCCGTTTTCAAATTTTCGCCCGCTGGAAAGTTCGCGCACAAAAATTGGGCCCTGAGACACCCCCGTGAGGCCCAATAGGCATTTGGGGCACCAAACAAGCTCCGTTCCAAAAATCGTCTGCGTGCAAGACTTTTTCTCATCGTTCTGAACCCCTGGGTCCGTTTTGTAATTTTTGCCTGTCGAAAAGTTCACGCACAAAAATTTGACACCGAGGCACGCCGACCGGGCCTGATAACCGTTTGGTGCACCAAACGAGCTTCGTTCCCAAAACGTCTGCGCGTACGGCTTTTTCTCATCGTTCTGAACCCCTGGGTCCGTTTTCAATTTTTCGACCGCCGGAGAGTTGCACAAAAATTTGGCACCGGGGCACCCTCGCCTGGCTCGATAGCCGTTTGCATCACCAAGCGAGCTCTGTTCTCAAAACTGTCTGCATGCACGACTTTTTCCCATCACTCTAAAACCATGGGTCCGTTTTCAAAACCGGGGCACCCTCGCCGGGCCCGATAACCGTTTGGGGCAAGAAACGAGGTACATTCCAGAAACCATATGCGTGCATGGCTTTTTCTCATTGTGCTCAACGCCTGGGTCTGTTTTCAAATTTTCGCCCACTGGAAAGTTCGCGCACAAAAATTGGGCCCCGGGGCACCCTCGCTGGGCTCGATAGCCATTTGGGGCATCAAACGAGCTCCGTTCTTAAAACCATCTGCGCGCACGGCTTTTTCTCATTGTTCTGAACTCCTTGGCCCGTTTTCAAATTTTCGCCTACAGAAAAGTTCGTGCACAAAAATTAGGCCCGGGGGCACCCCAACCGGACCCGATAGCCATTTAGGGCACCAAACGAGCTCTGTTCCCAAAACCATATGTGCACACGGCTTTTTCTCATCGTTCTGAACCCATGGATTCGTTTTCAAAATTTCGCCTACCGGAAAGTTTGCATACAAAAATTAGTTCACGGGGCACCCCGACCGAGCCCGATAGCCGTTTGGGGCACCAAACGAGTTCTATTCTCAAAATCGTCTGCGTGCATGGCTTTTTCCTATCGTTCTGAACCCCTGGGTCCATTTTCAAATTTTCGCTCGCCAGAAAGTTCGCGCACAAAAATTGGGCCCCAGGGCACCCCCGCCGGGCCCGATAGCCATTTGGGGCACCAAACGAGCTTCGTTCCAAATACCGTATGCGCGCATGGCTTTTTCTCATCGTTCTGAACGCTTGGGTTCGTTTTCAAATTTTCGCCCGCCGAAAAGTTTGCGCATAAAAATTGGGCCCCGGGGCACCCCCGCAGGGCCGGATAGCCATTTGGGGCACCAAACGAGCTCCGTTCCCAAAACCGTCTGCACGCACGGCTTTTTCTCATCGTTTCTTACACCTTGGGTTCGTTTTCAATTTTTCAACAGCCGGAAAGTTCGCACACAAAAAATTGGCCCCAAGGCACCCACACTAGGCCCGATAGCCGTCTGGGGCACCAAACGAACTCTGTTCCCAAAACCATCTGTGCGCACAACATTTTCTCATTGCTCTGAAACCATGGGTCCGTTTTCAAATTTTCGCCCGCCGAAAAGTTTCTGCACAAAAATCGGGCCTCGGAGAGCCCCCGCCGGCCCGATAGCCATTTGGGGCACCCAACGAGCTCCGTTCCAAAAACCGTCGGTGCACACGGCTTTTTGTCATCATTCTGAACCCCTGGGTTCATTCTAAAATTTTTGCCCACCGGAAAGTTCGCGCACAAAAATTGGGCCCCGGGCACCCTAGCGGGGCTCGATAGTCATATGGGGCACGAAACGAGCTCCATTCCCAAAAACATCTGCATGCACGGCTTTTTCTGATCATTCTGAACCCCTAGATTCGTTTTCAAATTTCTCCGTCGGAAAGTTCGTGCACAAGAATTGGGCCCCGGGGCACATCCGTCGGGCCCGATAGTCATTTGGGGCACGAAACGAGTTTCATTCCCAAAATCATCTACGCGCACGACTTTTTCTCAACGTTCTGAACCCCTGGTTCCGTTTTAAAATTTTTGCCCGTCGGAAAGTTTGCACACAAAAATTGGGCCCCGGGGAACCCCCACCGGGCACGATAGCCTTGTGGGGCACCAAACGAACTCCATTCCCAAAACCGTCTGCGCATACTGCTTTTTCTCATCGTACTAAACCCCTTGGTCCGTTTTCAAATTTTCGTGCGATGAAAAGTTTGCGCACAAAAATTGGACCCCAAGACACCCACGCCGGGCCTGATAGCCATTTGGTGAAATAAACGAGCTCCGTTCAAAAAATCGTCTGCACGCACGACTTTTTCCCATCGTTCTGAACCCTTTGGTCCATTTTCTAATTTTAGACTATCGAAAAAGTTTGATCTCAAAAATTGGGCCTCGGGGCACCCCCACCGGGCCCGATAGCTTTTTGGGGCACCAAACGAGCTCCATTCCCAAAAACGTCTACATGGACGGCTTTCTCTCATCGTTCTGAACCCCTGGGTCCATTTTAAAATTTTCGCCTGCCAGAAAGTTTCCGCACAAAAATTAGGCCCCGGGGCTCCGCGTTGGGCCCGAAAGTCGTTTAGGGCACCAAAAGAGCTTCGTTCGCAAAACCATCGGCGCGCTCGGCTTTTTCTCATCGTTCTGAACCCCTGTGTCTGTTTTCAAATTTTCGCCTGTCGTATAGTTAATGCACAAAAATTGGGCCCCTAGGCACCCTGCCAGGCCTGATAGCCATTTGGGGCACCAAACGAGCTCTGTTCCCAAAACTGTTTGTGCGTACGAATTTTTCTCATCGTTCTGAACCCCTGGGTCCATTTTCAAATTATCGCCCGTGGGAAAGTTCATGCACAAAAATTGGGCCCCAGGGCACCCACATCGGGGCCGATAGCCGTTTGGGGCACCAAACGAGCTTCGTTTCCAAAATCATCTGCGTGCACGGCCTTTTCTCATCGTTCTGAACCCCTGGGTTCGTTTTCAAACTTTCGCCCGTCGGAAAGTTCGCACACAAAAATTTGATGCTCTGATTTGCGTTGACACCCCCTCTTCCACCCTTTCAGTGGTGGATTCTCCATCGAAATCTGGGCTTTTCGCCCTCTTCCTCTTCTCTTCCTTCAAGCGCTTCTTTTCACTCTTGCACTGTCTCTTCTCACTCGTCTTCTTTTCTTTCTTCTCATTCTTTGGCCGGGCAGCTTCATATCGTTCTACCCGTTTTTCTTTGCTTTTTCTTTTCTTCTTCCCTTCAGCCGTCTCCGACTGCTTCTTCGCTCCTACCTCCTCCAAAACGACCCTGATGGGTCCTTCATTAGAGTCTGTTGGAACAGTCTACTTAAGATCCACAACTCCAGCTTTGAAGGCAAGGGCTGATTTACAACTCCGGCTTCAGGTAGCCCCCCTCCCCCCCCCCCCCTCTCCATGTTACTTAAAATGCTCCCAAATACCTTTTGTCATCTCTTCTCTTCAGTTCACTTTCTGATGAAGGTATTGGGAGCGCCACCTTAGGTCTGGTGGCAGGGGCACTCTCCGTGCTCGGCCCCTCTCAAATTTTGAGTGGTTTGGCTACAGAGGGTTTTTGCCGAGGTTTTTTGACGAGTCTTTGCGCAGGCTTGGGCTGGGCAGTGAGGCGGCAGCTAGCAGTGAGGAATGCTGCCTCCTGTGCGGTGATGGGGGCTTTGGAAGGTGATGATGGTAGGGAAGATGAGTGTAAAGATTGGTCGGCCATGGTTTCAGTTGAGTGAAAGAGTTAAGAAAATTTTTTGTCTGAGGAAGGGAATTGGAAGGCCTGGTATGTAGAGGAAATTCTTAGGGTTTCTTTCGCGAGGGATTCAAATAAGCTCCTCGGTTGAAGGAGGGCAAGATTTATAGGTTGGGCCTTGATGGGCCCAACGCAAAGTCTGCGTGACAGGCTTTGAGATTCTCAAAAAGCCTGCCACCGCGCTCCTCCCATTTATGAATTAGCAGAAAGGACGTCCTTTCATCTGCTAAGTCATAATTCCCTTGGAAGCTTAAACGATTCGACTACTCTCTCAGCGAAGATTTGATCTTTTTCTTTTATTTCTCTTTAAACGGACGGGCGCAATGTTAAGGATTAATGCCATGCATCCGTTACCACAAATGCATATTTGCGGAGGACGGGGACAACGTATGCATTAGCACAACACACCCCTCAACACAAACGCATTTCTGGAGGACGGGCGCACGGTATTTCTACCAGCGCAACACTACCTCATCATAGTGCGCTTTTGTTGAGGACAGGCGCAGTGTACACACGCGCGCAACTCATCCATCAACGCAATGCATTTGTGGAAGACGAACGCAAAGTGTATCTGTCAGCACAAGATACACCTGTCATCGCAATTCATACCGGATATTTTTATTATTATTATTATTATTATTTTCATTTCATCAACAACGCAATTCGATAAGACTTTAACGTGCTCATTTTCTTTTTAATAAATCATTCACAGCAATTAAGAACAACGCAATGCTAAAACAGGAATGTAAATGAATTGAACTAGGCATGAAATTAAATCAATGCAAACTGGAATCGAATTAAACATAAATTCAAGTAAGCAGTAAAGACTAATTTAAGACAGCAGTAAATAACGCAATGAAGAAAGCGGTAGAGAAAGATGTAAAGAAAGCATTAATGAAAGTGATAAAGATAAATGTTAGGGATGTTGATTGAAAGACAAGTTCTTCAAGATTACCACAATCTGCATCCCTGCAGGCGGTCAGACTTGCCTGCGCAATGTCATTGTCACACCCCTTCCCAGATTACCCTTTTAATCTGGATGAGGATATGACCGTGGTAGTTACTAACCCTACTGCCAGTACCCACCACTAAAGCCTTCTATTCTAAATACCAACCTGTTCAACACATTAGTGGTATACGCATACAGCAAGGCTCCCTTAAGGTTTTACAAAGATACATAAACACATGCATACAACCATGACTTAACATCTACGAAAAAATATTCACAAATGGCCCAAAACATTCCTATCAAAGCCCTAGTCCCTTTCAAAACATGTGTACATAAACAAGCCATCAACCTAAGTTCTTCTGAACAAGCCGGGCTTTTCAGTGACAAGCAGCAATAGGATCAACCTTGAGTAATCTGATCGCTACCTGAAAAGAAAAACATTTGAAAACGTGAGCTAGAAGCCCAATGAGTGACTTAATAAAAACATAAATCTCATGTAAACTGAAAGCTCGAAAACATAATACTGGAACTAAAATATACCAACCAAACGTGTACACAAAACCTTTAAAACCACCATTAAACATCATTATTCCTTAGTTGAGAACGAGCATACACCACTCTAGCTCCCAACGTCTGTTACCGGCCAAGAGACGCATACTTCGGCCTCTCTTTGCTGGTATATAGACTAGGAGACCCATACTTCGGTCTCCCTTTATCCTTAGTTGAGAGTGAACTACTAGATCTTTAGGATACTTTCTCTATCTTCAGTATCCCTTTTCAATATGTTTAGGAATACCAACGCATGTACCATGACAACCTTAAGTATTTAAGACATAATACATCAAGCTTCATTCGACCTTAGCTTAACTCTAACGCATGCTTCACACTTTGTAAAATAAGTTGGCCTAAATCATGTTGAACTAGCTCGTAAAATCAATTAGCATGCGTTAAACACGAATAACATACTTGAAATACTCATACATTAGTAAACATCAATAAAATAGAGTTACTGAAACATGCTAGAAGTATTTGGACAAGATAACATACTAAAGTCATGTCACTTTCCATGGAAAATATGCTTTGCTTAGCATGAGAAATAGCTTCAAACATAGGTTGCTTGGCACTTCATATAAACACTTAGCATGAGAAATAACTTCAAAGAAATCATGGTTTCTAACTCATTAAAACCTTAAATCATCACATAGTCACTCATGGCTCGTTGGCCTCTTAACAGGTTATACGCCTCTCCTAGCTCTTCTTGGCCTGAAAGGACATAATTCCCAGTTAACTACTTAGAATTCTTAGCAAAATACCTCAAATAGTTCATTTACTAATGAAACTTTCATCATCAAAGACACTTTACTAGCAAGATAAATGAGCAAGCTCCTCCTCATAAGCGAGATCCTCATGAGCAAGATCCTTCTCGTGAGAGAGATCAGCAAGATCCTCATGAGCGAGATCAGTGAGATTCTCATGAGCGAGATCAAGCTTTTCCTGGCAGACTTTCATCCTAGCAATACTCACCTTATCAGTGATATTCAACCTAGTTTCTAGCGAGATTTCCTTCTAGAGCGAGATCTTCATCAAAAAAATCAGCGAGATTTCCTTCATAAGCGAGATCCTCATTCCCATATCTCGCTATAACTCTCCATGGTGAGTTGTTTGCTTGTTCTTCCCAAGCTACAGTCTGCTTATGCACAGATTCGCTATTACAACTTAAAAAATTCATAACTCAAAATCCATACCCCTTTTGAAGAAACTTCCATCTATAAATATGTTTATAATTGAGTTAAATTTCTTACCTTAAAATTTCAGCAAAATATTATTTATAGTTTGGCCTACAGATTCCAATCTTCTTTTTGGGCCCTGATTAATCCGAGATTCTGCCTCCTCTACCCTTTCTTCACTTCTTGTCCTTCTCCTCCTAAAATCATTCTCCAGCAAGACAATCTCGAAAACTAGATTCTCCCAGCTTTCAAATGACATCGATTTTACTAAATTTTCTCATGTAGATTATCGAAACAAAGTTTTTGAAGTTCCTCTTCCTTTTAATCTTCCTGCCACCTCCCGAATTCAAGGATTAACCGCCACGTGTCAAACCAATAAGTGAGCTTTCTTATTTTGTGTTTTTCTTTTCCTTTCTCAACAACTCTTATAAATAACATGGTTTTTCACTTATTAGATATTTAATATATCATTCTTTTGGCTAAACATGCTTGTTTAGGAAACTTAGAATTCGGGGTTTACACTTAGCTACACAAGAGCTTATTTCTTCTTGCTTCTATCCTCTATCCTTCCTAAAACATGGCTTCATTTAACTCATTAGAAGACATCATATTACTTACTCTTACTTAAAGTAATTAGGGTTCGGGTTTTACAGTCATCACGGACATTGTTCCTTCCCATGAGATCCTGGAGCTTCTGAATTACTTGGCAGCATTCCCGGTGTTCGATTGCGAAGCTCGGCTGCCAGTTGCCCTACTTGGACCTCCAAGTTCCTTATCGAAGACGCCTGCGATTGCATAACTACATCATGATTGCTGCCACTTGTGCAAGCACATTAGGTTGCGCTGCACCCTGAAAGAGGGTACCTTGATTTATTGCCATCGTCTAGAGGAGAGAGGTCACTGCGGCCATTTGTGCGGCCAATGTTGTCATTGTATCAACTGGTACAATGGCATTTTCTGTTCTTCTTCTCTCGGGGCCTCTTCCCCCATATCCTTCATCCACCCAATCATCCGTGTTTCGTGAAATGCGATCGAGGATGACCTTGGCTTCAGTGTAGGTCTTGTCCATAAATCCTCCCGCTGCAGAGGCATCAGCAACAGCTTGCGTTGATCGGTTAAGGCCATTATAGAAGGTCTCCATCAGAATGCAATCAAGAATCCCGATATGCAGATAGTTCTTTATCAATCTTCTGAATCGCACCCAGGCGGTGCTTAGAGTCTCGTTTTCCATCTGCTCGAAATTCAACACATCCCTCCATCTTCTTGTGTTGACGGCTGGAGGGAAAATTTTCTTCATGAACCGCTCTACCAACTGGTCCCATGAAGTGATTTCATTTGGCTTCAATGAATGAGCCCACCTTTTTGCCTCATCCCTCAGTGTGTACAGGAAGAGGTACAATCTAATTCCCTCAGGATTAATGCTAGGAATGGAGAACGTATTGCACATCTCCACGAAGTTAGTCAAATGGGTGTGCGGGTCTTCACCTTGCATACCTCCAAACTGCCCCACGTTTTGGATCATCTGAAGTATGACTAGCTTGATTTCAAAGTGTGCATTCTCCTCAACCATTGGTCTTGAAATTCTGGGTGAGAAGTCATAGAGATTTGGTGTCGAATAGTTTCTCATAGGGATATTGTGGTCGGCAGCAAGAAAAATAGGATCTTGCGCTGGCCGATTCGGCCCTTGATGCCCTTCGGGCCTCTCATTACTAGCCATGTTTGCTCTTCTTTGCCTAATTCAGTTCTGGCGTGCTCTTGTGCGAAAGGTACGCTCGATCTTTGGGTTGGTTTCGAATTCTGGATCAGTTCCAATACTCATAAACCGTCAGCCTGCTCTTCGCGATAAACAGACTGTACAACAGAGATATGGTCTACAAAATACCACAAAAGTATTCAACACTAACTGTTACCAATCCCCAGAAACGGCGCCATAAATTTGTTGACTAAAATTTATAATGTTCTTTATAGGCATTCACTTTGATGATAGATGAATGATACAAGTTCATGTCCCGGCAACGGCGCCATAAACTTTTAACGATAAAAAAATGTGAATGTTATGCTATGTTATGTCGTATGCACACTACTGATGTATGTGAATGATTCGAGTTCATGTCCTCGGCAACAGCGCCATAAATTTGTAATATTAAAATTTTATGTTCTTTATCTAACTCTAATGCATGGCTTATGAATGAAAGTGTGTATGATGCTTTATGCGCTCAAGTGCTTTGCGATAAAGATACTATTGCGATACTACGTTTTGAGTGTATGCGTTGATGATAATATGCTTCGTAGTATGCGATGATGTAATGCATGTCACAAGTTTCCTTGCGCTGGAACCAAGTATAATTCCAACGCAAGTTTCTCAGAATGAACTGAGGTCGAACACGGGGATTATTGTTGTTTAGAGGCAATACTAATGTGGTAATTACGAGCAGTTTTCATAAAGAATAAAGAATTTGGTTTGTGCGGAAATTGTAAATTGCGATGAAAGTAAAATTGTGTTGTAAATAAAATGCATTGATAAAATAAATATCTAAACTACTATGATACAGGGTGAGGACTGGCTGTGAAGTTGTACAAAAGAATCTAATGAATGCGATGGAAAGTCTTGTGAATGAATCAGAAAGAGAATGAGTAAAGGGAAATGACATCGCAAGTTCGTCAATCTTGTTAAGGACACAACTAAGCTTCCGATTTCCCTTGGCTTACACCTTTCAGTGATCTGCCGCGTTCCCATACGTCTATGATGAAACAAAGATGAATGTAATGAATGCAAGGTTGTTTCCATCTCTGGTAATACATCTTGCTTTAGTTAATGTATTCTTCCAACCTTCTCTCGATAGGCGGAATAACATCTTCACTTCTGCTCTCACAGGTGAAGATTCCGTCGAGCATGCTTTAGCTAAACTCAGCCGATTACCTTAACAAAGATTAACTCACTCGTTTAATTATTCCTCTTTACTCAGGGGATTAAGAACACATGATGGAGAAAATGGATGATAAATATATTGAAAGGAACAGAGAGATGATAATGATGACGATAATAACATTTAAATCTAAAGATTAGCATTTGATACATGATTTGTGAATGAAAGATTAAAGAAGATGAACACAGTAGATGAATGAAAGAATAGAAACAAATACGGAAAGAGTGTCAATGTCTTGACACAGATCCCGATCGGAGACGTTGTGCTTGCCGGCGTGTGGATGAGATGGAGTGGAAAGCTTCCCTCTCAAGCTTACTTTCCCGGTCAAAGTGACCTCTTGCACAGAGCTTCTGCTTCGGGAATAGGAAGAATTTCTTGCTCAGAGACTCACCTTTCAGCCTTGTCTCGTCGTTCTCCCGGATTTTCTCTGCAAAGTCTCTTCAGACCAGCCTCCTTTGCAATGAATTCGAGGAAGCTATTTATAGACATGACATTGGCTTTTTGTATTGGTGGTCCCAATGTGTAATTCCGATAATTCTTGCTATGGCATAGTGGAAATGTCCGCTTTACTCCATGATCAATTTGTCAGAATCGCCCGCGAATGCATTACTCTTCACATCTTTGATTGATCACCGCATGCGGTGTAGTTGTATTGATTACCGCATGCAGTGAAAATGCATTGATCTCTAGAATCCATGATCGATCATAGCATGTGCCGCCATTGCGTTGATCTTTCTTTGTCCTTGATCGATTGGCGTATGCGGAGTAGATGCATTGTACATTTTGTCCTCGAGCAATTAAGGAATGCGGTGACCTATTTCCTGCAAAACAAAGACTTGGACATTCCATTTTGCCATCGCAATGGGGTTAGTGGGTGTGTTCACGATACTTTATAATTTTCGTATTTCTCAGCCAATTCTTATACTATCGACGCAACTTTTCCTGCTTTTTGCCACGTAATCTAAATAAAACAACATAAATAATTTGTATTTCTACAAGTTATCACACCCCCAAATTTAGATATATGCTTGTCCTCAAGCATATCTTCAACAAAGGCAATTCCACTCAATTCCCATCCTAACTCTGCGTCGATCGGCTACTCCGAATGCTCCACCTCTACAAAATTACTCCACAATGCAAGTTTCTTCTATCCTTTAACATTTCGGGGCCCTAGGGCAGCTCCGTCGGGCCCAATAGCGATTTGGGGCACCAAATGAGCTCCGATCCCAAAATCGTTTGCGCGCACGGCTTTTTCTCATCGTTCTGAACCCCTGGGTCCATTTTCAAATTTTTGCCCGCCGGAAAGATCGCGCACAAAAATTGGGCCTTGGGGCACCCTCACCAGGCCTGATAGCCATTTGGGACACTAAACGAGCTCCGTTCCATAAACTGTCTGTGTGCACGGCTTTTTCTCATCGTTCTGAACGTCTGGGTCCATTTTCAAATTTTCATTTGCCGAAAAGTTCACACACCAAAACTAGGCCCTGGAGCACCCCCTTCGGGCCAGATATTCACTTGGGGCACCAAAAGAGCTCCGTTCCCAAAACAGTCTGTGCACACGACTTTTTCCCATCGTTCTAAACCCCTGGGTTCGTTTTCAAATTTTCGCCCGCCGAAAAGTTCATGCACAAAAATTCGGTCCTGGGGAATCCTCGCCGGGCCCGATAGATGTTTGAGGCACCAAACGAGCTCCATTCATAAAATCTTCTGCACGCACGGCTTTTTCTCATCGTTCTAAACCCCTGGGCCGATTTTCAAATTTTCGCCCACCGGAAATTTCGCACACAAAAATTGGGCCCGGGCACCCCCGCTGGGCCCGATAGCCGTTTGGGACACCAAACGAGCTCTATTCCCAAAACCGTTTGCGCGCACGACTTTTCCTCATTGTTCTGAACCCTGGGCCCTTTTTCAAATTTTCACCCGCTGGAAAGCTCACACACAAAAATTGGGCCTCGGTGTACCCCCACGGGGCCCGATAGCCATTTGGGGCACCAAACAAGCTTTATTCCCAAAACCTTCTGCGTGCATGGCTTTTTCTCATCGTTCTGCACCCTGGGTCCGTTTTCATTTTTTCGACTACCAGAAAGTTCGCGCACAAAAATTGATCCCCAGGGCACCCCCGCGGGGCCCGATAGCTGTTTGGATCTCCAATCGAGATCTATTCCCAAAACTGTCTGCGTGCATGGCTTTTTCTCTTTGTTCTTAACCCCTGGGTTCGTTTTCAATTTTTCGACCGCCGAAAAGTTCGCCCACAAAAATTGGATCGCGGGGCACCCCCGCCGGGCCTGTTAGCTGTTTGGAGCACCAAACATGCTCTGTTCCCAAAATCATCTGCGCGCACGACTTTTTCTCATCGTTCTGAATCCCTAGGTTCGTATTCAAATTTTCGCTCGCTGGAAATTTCATGCACAAAAATTTATCCCCGGTGCTCAAAACCGCCTACACACACAGTTTTTTCTCTTTGTTCTGAACCCCTGGGTTTGTTTTCAAATTTTCACCCACCGAAAAATTCGCGCATAAAAATTTGGCACCGGGACACCCCCACCGGGCCCGATAGCCATTTGGGGTACCAAACGAGCTCCATTCCCAAAACCGTCTGTGTGCATGGCTTTTTCTCATAGTTTTGAACCCCTGGGTCCGTTTTCAAATTTTCACTCACTGAAAAGGTCACACACAAAAATTGGGCCCCGGAGCACGCCCTTTGGGCCAGAAAATTCGTTTCGAGCACCAAAAGAGCTCCATTCCCAAAAACAGTCTGTGCACACGACTTTTTCCCATCGTTCTAAACCCTTGGGTTCGTTTTCAAATTTTCGCCCGCAGGGAAGTTCGCGCACAAAAATTGGGCCCCAAGGCAACCCCACCGGGCCCTATAGCCGTTTGGGGCACCAAACGAGCTCCGTTCACAAAACTGTCTGCGCTCAAGGCGTTTTCTCATCATTCTGAACCCCTGGGTCCGTTTACAAATTGTCACCCACCGGAAAGTTCGCACACAAAAATTAGACCCCGGGTCAACCCCGCCTGGCCCGATATCTGTTTGAGGAATCAAACGAGCTCCTTTCCCAAAACCACTTGTGCGCATGGTTTTTTCTCATCGTTCTGAACCCCCTGATCCATTTTCAAATTTTCACCCGCCAGAAAGTTCGCGCACAAAAATTGGGCCCCGGGGCATCGCCACTAGGCCCGATAGCCGTTTAGGGCACCAAACGAGTTCCGTTCCCAAAACCGACTACACACACGACTTTTTCTCATTGTTCTGACCGCTCAGTTCGTTTTCAAATTTTCACCCACTAGAATATTCGCGCACAATAATTGGGCCCCAAGGCATCCCCACTGGGCTCGATAGCCATTTGGGGCACCAACAAGCTCCGTTTCCAAAACCATCTACACGCACAGCTTTTTCCCATCGTTCTGCACCCCTGGGTCAGTTTTCAAATTTTCGTCCGCCGGATAGTTCGCGCAAAAAAATTGGGACTCGGGGCAACCCCATTGGGCCTGATAGCCGTTTGGGGCACCAAACGACCTCCGTTCCCAAAACCGTCTGTGCGCATGACTTTTTCTCATCGTTCTGAACACCTGAGTTCGTTTTCAAATTTTTGCCCATCGAAAACTTCGCGCACAAAAATTGGGCCCTAGGGTAGCCTACCAGGCCTGAAAACCGTCTGAGCGCACGACTTTTTCTCATCGTTCTGAACCCCTAGGTCCATTTTTGCTTGCTGGAAAGTTCATGCACAAATGGCTACCAGGCTAAGAACGATGAAAAAAAATCGTGCGCATAGACGGTTTTGCGAACGAAGCTCATTTGGTGCCCTAAATGGTTATTGGGCCCAGCGGAGCTGCCCCAGGGCCCAATTTTTATGCGTGAATTTTACGGCTGGAGAAAACGCGAAAATGGACCCAATGGCTAAGAACGATGAAAAAAAGTCGTACGCGCAAACGATTTTGTGAATGGAGCTCATTTCGTGCCCCAAATGGCTATCGGGCCCGGCATGGCTACCTCACGACCCAATTCTTGTGCGCAAATATTACGGTGGGAAAAAACGCGAAAACAGACATAGGAGCTATGAACGATTAAAATAAGCTGTTCGTGCTAATGGTTTTGGGAACAGAGCTAATTTGGTGCCCTAAATGGCTA
Source organism: Benincasa hispida (assembly GCF_027475165.1). NCBI lineage: Eukaryota > Viridiplantae > Streptophyta > Magnoliopsida > Cucurbitales > Cucurbitaceae > Benincasa > Benincasa hispida. The sequence goes on from NC_143487.1 coordinate 28,338,072, forward strand.
TCGGGCCCGGCAGGGCTGCCCCGGGGCCCAATTTTTGTGCACAAACTTTCCGGCAGGCGAAAACGCGAAAATGGACCCAGGGGCTCAGAACGATGAAAAAAAAGCGGTGCGTGCAGATGGTTATGCGAACAGAGCTCATTTGATCCCTCAAATGGCTATCGGGTCCCGCGGGGCTACCCCGGGGCCTAATTTTTGTGTGCGAACTTTTCGGCATGGGAAAAACACGAAAACATACCAAGGGGCTAAGAACTATGAAAAAAAGCCATGCGCGCAGACGGTTTTACGAATGGAGCTCATTTGTTGCCCCAAATGGCTATGGGGCCCGGCAAGGCTGCCACGGGGCCCAATTTTTGTGCACAAACTATCCAGTAGGCGAAAACGCGAAAACGGAACCAGGGGCTAAGAACGATGAAAAAAAGTTGTACGCGCAGTCGATTTTGCGAACAGACCTTATTTGGTACCCCAAATGGCTATCGGGCCCCGTGGGGCTGCCCTAGGGTCCAATTTTTGTGCGCGAACTTTCAAGCGGACGAATATGCGAAAATGAACCTAGGGGCTATGAATGATGAAAAAAAGCCATGCGCGCAGACAATTTTGTGAATGGAGCTCATTTGATGCCCCAAATGGCTATCGAGCCCGGCGAGGCTGCCTCGCGGCCCAATTTTTATGAGCGAACATTTCGACAGACGACAACGCAAAAATGGACACAGGGGCTAATAATGATAAAAAAAAAAAGCCGTGCGCATAGACGGTTTTGTGAACAGAGCTCATTTGGTGCCCCCAATTGCTATCGGGCCCGGCGGGGTTGCCGAGGGCCCAATGTGTGGGAAGTTTCTGGTGGGTAAAAATGCGAAAATGAACCTAGGCACTATGAACGATGAAAAAAAGCCATGCGCGTTGATGATTTTGCGAATGGAGCTCATTCGGTGCCTCAAATGGCTATCGGGCCCGGTGGGGCTACCGAGGGCCCAATTTTTGTGCCCAAACTTTTCGGTGGGCGAAAACGCGAAAACGGGCTCATAGGCTAAGAACGATGAAAAAAATTCGTGCGTGCAGACAGTTTTTGCGAACTGAACACATTTGGTGCCCCAAATGGCTATTGGGCGCGGCAGGGCTGCCTCGCAGCCCAATTTTTGTGTGCGAACTTTCCGGCGAGCAAGAATGCAAAAACGGACCCAGGGCTAAGAACGATGAAAAAATGTCGTACCCGCAGACGGTTTTTCGAACGGAGATCATTTGGTGCTCCAAATTGCTATCAGACCCAGTGAGGCTACCACGGGGTCCAATTTTTGTGCGCAAAGACGATTTTGCAAACGAAGCATATTTGGTGCCCCAAAAGGCTATCCGACCCAGCGGGGCTACCCTGGGCTCAATTTTTGTGCGCAAACTTTCTGGCGTGCAAAAATGCGAAAACGAACCCAGGGGCTAAGATCAATGAAAAAAAATCGTGCGCGCAAACGGTTTTGCGAACGGAACTCATTTGGTGCCCCAAATGGCTATCGGGCTCGGCGGGGCTGCTAGTCCCAATTTTGGTGCGTAAACTTTTCGGCAGTCGAAAACGCGAGAACGGACCTAGGAGCTAAGAACGATGAGAAAAGGTTGTGCGCGCAGATGGTATTGCGAACGGAGCTCATTTGGTTCCCCAGATGGCTATCGAACCCGCCGGGACTACCCCGAGGCCCAATTTTTGTGCGCGAACTTTCCAGTGGGCGAAAACGCGAAAACGGACAAAGGGTCTAAGAAAAATGAAAAAAAGCCGTGCGCGTAGACTGTTTTTCGAACGGAGCTCATTTCGAGCCCCAAATGGCTATCGGGCCCGATGAGGCTACCTCGAGACCCAAATTTTGTGCGGGAACTTTTTGGCAGGTGAAAATGCGAAAACAGACCCAGAGGCTAAGAACGATGAAAAAAAGTCGTGTGTGCAGACGATTTTTGCGAACAGAGCGCATTTGGTGCCCCAAATGGCTATCGGGCCTCGCGGGGCTGCCCAGGACCCAATTTTTGTGCGCAAAATTTTCGGTGGGCAAAAATGGACCCAGAGGCTAAGAACGATGAAAAAAAGACGTGCGCGCAGACGATTTTGCAAACGGAGCTCATTCGGTGTCCCAAATGGCTTTCAGGCCCGGTGGGGCTGCCCCGGGGCCCAATTTTTGTGCACGAACTTCTCGGTGGGCGAAAACGCGAAAATGGACGTAGGGGCTAAGAACGATTGGAAAAAGCCGTGGACGTACACGATTTTTGCGAACAGAGTGCATTTGGTTCCCCGAATGGCTATCGAGGCCGGTGGGGCTGCCCTGGAGCTCAATTTTTGTACGCGAACTTTTCGACGGGAGAAAACGCGAAAATGAACCCAGGGGCTAAGAACGATGAAAAAAGTCGTGCCCGTAGATGGTTTTTGCGAACGGAGATCATTTGGTGCCCCAAATGGCTATCATGTCCGTCGGGACTGCCCCGGGGCCCAATTTTTGTGCGCGAACTTTCCGTTGGGCGAAAACGCGAAAACGAACCCAGGGGCTAAGAACGATGAAAAAAATCGTGCATGCAGACGATTTTACGAATGGAGCTCATTCGGTGCCCCAAATGGCTATCGGGCCCGGTGGGGCTGCCTCCGGGCCCAATTTTTTTGCGCGAACTTTCCAGCGGGCGAAAATGCGAAAACGGACCCAGGGGCTAAGAACGATGAAAAATAGCCATCCGTGAAGACGGTTTTACGAACAGAGCTCATTTGTTGCCCCAAATGGCTATCAGGCCCGGCGGGACTGCCCTGGGGCTCAATTTTTGTGCACGAACTTCCCCGTAGGCGAAAACGAGAAAACGGACCCAGGGGCTAAGAACGATGAAAAAAAGTCGTGTGCGCAGACGATTTTTGTAACGGAGTGCATTTAGTGCCCCAAATGGCTATCAGGGCCGGTGGGGCTACCTTGGGGCTCAATTTTTGTGCGTGAATTTCCAGTGGGTGAAAACGCGAAAATGGACTTAAGGGCTAAGAACGTTGAAAAAAAGCCATGTGCGCAGATGGTTTTTCGAACGGAGCTCATCTGGTGCCCCAAATGGGTATTGGGCCCGGTGGGGCTTCATTGGGGCCCAATTTTTATGCGCGAACTTTCCGGCGGGGGAATGATAACTTGTAGAAATACAAGTTATTTATGTTGCTTTATCTAGATATTGCGGCCAAAAGAGAAGGAATATGCGTTGATTGTATGAAAATTAGCTCAGAAATACAATAATTATGAATTAACGCAATTACACCCACTAACATCGTCAAGATGGTAGAAGAGGATATTTTTACTCTGTTTTGTAGGAAACCAAGTCACCGCTTGTGATCAAGGCTCAACGAGGAACTAAACACCGCATCTCTGTTACATTGCGCCCGTCAATCAACAATGAAGAGACGATTAACACAATGACGGCGCAATGCAAGCAACCGATCGTAAGATGCAGCTGAGCAACGCAAAGGCGGAGGATTGCGACACGTGTACAACTAACCGTTGTGTGGATTTGATGGTCTGATTGCATAACAGAAAGAACATTTATTCCTCCATCTATTGAATTTCCATAACAAGAAGTGGGGTCCATAAGCCAAGAGTCAAAGCTTTGTCGAAATGTGCGGCAACTTCTCATTACCTGGCGTAACCCTGGAGAGTATTAGACTGTATTTGTTCCCTTACACCTTGAGGGATGAAGCCAAGAGGTGGGCTTACTCACTAGAGCCAAACGATATCACATCATGGGATCAACTGGTGGAGCGATTCATGAAGAAGTTCTTCCCGCCGGCCATCAATGCAAGGCGATGAAAGGACATGCTGAACTTTGAGCAAATGGAGAATGAGACCCTGAGCACCGCCTAGGTGCGATTTAGACGATTGGTGAAAAACTGCCTGCATACCGAGATACCCGATTGCGTTTTGATGGAGACCTTTTATAACGGCCTGAACAAATCGACACAGGTTGTTGCTGATACCTCCGCCATTGGAAGTTTTATGGAAAAAACGTATACTGAGGCTAAAGTCATCCTTGACCGCATATCGTGGAACATGGATGACTGGATTGATGATGGCTATGAAGGCCAAGGCGCCGAAAGAAGAAAGAACGAAACTGCCATTGTCCTTGCAGAGACAATGACCATGTTGGCTGCTCAGATGGTGCGGTGACCTCGATCCTTCAATCGATGGCAATCAATCAAGGAGCCATCTCCCAACAATCAGCGCAACCCGCTGCACCAGCTAAAGTGGCTGCAATAAGTTGCGTTAATTGTGGAGGGGCTCATGTAACAGAAATGTGCCCATCAAATCTCCAGCAAGTACGCGCCATCCAAAACAACCTCTTCAGGAACACCTACAATCCTGGCTAGAGGAGCCATCCTAACTTCGGGTGGGGAGGCAATCCTAACCAAGGAGGGCCAATCAACCATCAAAGTGGCAGTCGAGGAAATCCTCCTTTTCACCATAACTCGAACCAGGGGCAACCAAGTCAATCGCATAACTAGCAACCCTCATCATCAAACACCTCTGGAAGCTCATTGGAGACCCTGCCGAAACAATATATGGACAAAAATGATGCAGTGATGCAAGCGCAGGCGTCTTCAATTCAAAACTTGGAGATCCAAATGGGCCAGCTAGCATTTGAGCTAAGAAATAGAGCACCAGAAATGTTGCCCAGCAACTCAGAAGCCCCGGGATCCAATGGAAAGAAGCAATGTCCCTAGGACATTAGGCAGGCAAGCCGGACCACCTGCAGAGATGTGGATTGCGCTAATTCAAAGAAACGCATCTTCCAGTCCATATCTCACAACTATGTTTAATGCTTTCTTTAATTTCGATCTTATTGAATTCTTGAATTTTGTCTTTACTTCTGCATTTAATTCGTTTCATGAATTTATGAATTAATTCTTCATTTACTTCCTTTGCATTTATTTTTATACCATCTTTAATTCTTTTTAACTTTTCTGTAATTAATGCGTTGGTCCTTAATTAGTGAATGATTGAGAAATAAAGAGAAATTTATTGCCGCTAGTTTTAGCAATTTGCATTGATGAAAAAAATAATAATAAAATAAAATAAATAAAATGAAACAATTAACAACAAGTATGCAAGGCGATAATGGACGCATCTTGAACCAAGCAAGACATGCTTTGCGTTCATCCAACTCAGATGCGTTGAAACTGAGGGGTGTGTTGCGCGCGTATATGTCCTTTGCCCGTCCTTAGCTAAATGCACTATGTTGAGGTATCCTCCAAAAATGTGTTAGTTAAGGGGTGTGTTGCGGGAATGTATACGATGTTGCCCATCCTTTGCGAAGATGCATTTACGTTGATGAGCACATTTCATTAATCTTTACATTGCGTCCATTCGAATAAAATATTAAAGAAAAATTCTTTTTGCACTTGAGAAGTCCAATCGTTTTGTATCCCAAAGCAATGATGATTCTGCAGACGAAAAGACGCTTTTCTGAAATTTCATAAATGAGGGAAGTTTGAACGATGGGTCTTTTGAGCTTCTCGAGTCCTGTCGCCGCAAAAATCGCGTTAGGCCCACTGCGGCCCATCCTATAAATAGGAACCCGTCCCCATCTGTGTGTTTTTTACCTCATTTGCACTCTGAAAAACCCTAGTGCCAACATACGAAGCCTTCTTCTTCCCAAAACCCTAGCTTACTAGCCATGGTTGACCAAGCTTCTCAATCTTCTGTTTTACCCTCAACCCCTTCCTCTGACCTAATTGCCATGTGAGAGGCAGCATTCCTTGCTGCCAGTCACAGGCTTGCTGCCCAACCCTATACTGTCCCGAGAATCGCCAGTAGAACCCAGAGAAACCCATTGTCCGTTTAGCCTCCTCAGTTCAGAAGGAGGCACAGCACTGAAAATACCCCAGTTCCAACTCATGCCGTCTCAACTGAGAGCGAGAAGAAGAGGCGTGATGACAAGGAAGTGTTTGGCAACATTCTGAGTCATTTGAAGCAAGGAGAGGGATTACCCGAGGCAAGGGTTGTAAACCAACCACTGTCCATGAAGGAGGTGACGGTGGTGGTGGCTGAAGAGGCGGTGGTGGTTGAAGAAATGGTGGTGGCAGAGGCAGTGGTGATTGAAGAGGAGGCAGGAAGAACACTCTGACCTTGGGGACTCCTGAGGTAACTGTCCATGCAGAAACCTATGAGGGACCCTCCAAAATTGCGATGGAGGAGACTAAGGAGGCTGAAGTTATGGTAGAGACTCCTAAAGTTGCGATCGACGTAGTTGCAATGGAGACGCAACCAGAAGGAGCTGAAGAGGAAAAGAAGAAGAAGAAAGGAAAAGGGAGAAAGGCTGGAGAAGCTGAGACATCTCATCATCACAAGGAGAAAAAGAATTAAGAGAAGAAGAATGATGATGAAGATGAGGAAGAGAAGAAAGGGAGGAAGAAGAAAGAGAAGAAAGAAAGAAAAATGCGCCGACGTGAAGAAAGGCACCTAAAAAAGGAAGAAGAAAAGAAGCAGAGGGCTACAAGCCCGGAAAATGATGGTGAATCAACCTCTGTAAGGGGGGACAGGGGGAAAACAGTGCAATTGATGAAGCCAGTGCAACTTGAAACAACGCAAATTGTTGCGGCGAAGGAAGGCGAAGAAGGAGAATATATCCCCCTGATGTGGCGTCGTAGAGAGAATTCATCGCAAGGGTCTACTGTTGCCCTCAAAGACTGATCATCGCAATAGAAGAAAAGGAAAGGAGGCGGAAGGAAAAGGAAGAAAGATAAGAGAAAATGGAGCGGGCGAAACTCATCACCGCAGAAGGTGATAAAAGAAGAAAATTGCATGATGAGGAAGTTTGCCGCAATAATGAGATCTCAAGGCTTGAAGAAATAAGGTGGATTGAAGAGAAACAACGCCTTTTGTTGGCCTCTGAGCAGTTTATGGAGGAGTTTGAAAGAGAAGAAAGAGAAGAAGAAGAGGAAGAGAAAAAGAAGAAAGAAGAAGAGAAAAAAAGATTGGAAGAAGAGAATGAGAAGAAGCGCGAAGCTTACTTACAGAAGAAGAAGGGCAAGGAACTTGCTGAGCGTGAGAAGAAGGAACAACGCAAGGAACAGGAAAGAAAACAAAGGCAACAATCCTGCCTTGCATTGGCCAAAGGAAAGGGCAAAGCGGTCGCAGAAAGTAGCAAGCCCGCGTTGGCAAAGGCACGTCCATCCAAAAAGAAATAAAATGACGACTTGTTAATGGAGATGGGTTTTTACCCTACGCCAATGCCACTACCTGACCTCATCACGAGCGTGATCGTGCAGCATGGCTGGGACACATTTTGTCAGTGCCCAGCCATTGTTGTTCCCAAGGTAGTGCGCGACTTTTACCATGGGCGGTTACATGGCACCAGGGATGTGGTGACCATAAAAGGGCAAGTGGTGCCTTTCAGCGCAAAGGACATCAATGAGCTATACCAAATGAAGGATAACCCAGATGCACCGAGTAAAAAAATCATTGATGATCCCACAGAACAACAGTTGGAAGATGCGCTACGAGTATTAACGCAACTGGGCACGAAGTGGTTGGTTTCTTTAAAAGGAATCAAGACCCTGGCGTCCAAGACTCTGCTTCAAGAGGCAAGGCTTTGGGTTTATTGATGTGGGTTGGTTGATCGCAAGTCAAATTCGAGGCTTTGTGGGGCACATTAGAGGACAATATTTATTTCCACGGACTATCTCAAGTCTATGCTTGTCATGGGGGTAGGCATTGAGGAAGAACCCATGCAAGAAGTCCATGGCCTCATCAATATCAAAATCCTGAGGCTGCTCCTTAAAGACTCCCCGCATTGCCCAGAGTTATCTTTAAAGAGGCCCGTAATCGATCTCAATGCACCGCAAGAACCCAGGCCAAAGAGATAGCGTAGAGATGATAAGGGAAAAGGGAAAGTCCAAGAAGAAACAACGCAAGATCCGGAACCTTTAGTCCCCTTACCCTTAGTTATCCGCCCTCCAAGCCCTTCAAGCTCACCCGCACAACCTTCTTCTCCACTCCATGAACATTTCACCAACCTTTTCCTCACTTCAAATTCTCCAACCGCATACCCACTAATTTACTCACCTATAGCTTCATCACTGCAACCTTCCATTCCACCGCCGCATATTGATGACCCACACGATTTGGGTGAAGGCACCTCTGCCTAACCTCAACACGATGCTGGCGAGACATCGCATGCGCAACCTTCCATCCCTTCCTTGGCTGCAGAGTTAGCTGAAATGCGATCCCTCTTTTCCCAACAGCAGCAACTCTTTGCTCAACAATAAGGCTTCTTCAACCAAATATTTGAGGTGGTAATGGAGCAAATTAATGATATTCAGCGCAGTGATGCCACATCAAGGGAGGCGTTGATCAATATTCAGTGCAATATTTTTAAAGTCCATCGGCATCAAAGAAAGATTATGGAGCAAAACCATGAGTATTTTAACTTTCTCACAGCTTATCTTCATGGTCCCATGATGCCTCTACATCTCAGGCAGCAACTGAATTTTGAAGAAGCTCCTGCAGCACCACCTCAGAACCTTCCTCTAGATCCTCCGACTCCTCAACAATAAGTTTTACATTTTTGCGGCCATTCTATATTTTTATTCAATTCATTATTTTTCTAAGTTAACGAAATTCTTTGATTCTTTGTATAGGCAAAATTTTTTGTATTGCGTTGATTTTTAATTCTTTGTATACTTTGTTAATATTCAATACAATTGAGTACATATTCACTTCTTTCTGCCTGTGCCTTTTTCTTTATCGTTCTTTGTCAATATTTGCAATGTTCTGATCTTTTATTGTTGCATTATTCATTGTGTTGTCATGATGTAATATATGTTTATACTTAGAAACATTTTCCATACTTTGTAAATTCTGACCAACACTTAGTTAATTATTAGTTTAGCAGTACTTTACCTTTGATCTTTCAAAGTTCTGCTCAAACCTTCTTTTTGAAATTTTTATTCTAAGTGTTTGTCTAGTTTATCCAAACAACGCAATGAGGACCTTGCTTATCTTTAAATTTGGGGGTGGGGAAGGTCTAAGCAGATAAGATCAAGAATATGCGATGATTAAGAAAATGCATTCATTTTCCATTTCAAATAAATAAAAAAAAATTATGCCAAACTCCAATGTTAGTGCAAGGGAAAACCTCAAAAATGTTCCCAGACTGATAAGAGTTTAGTTGTGAAAGGAGCCTGCTCGTAGTTGGATGTTCGTATGACACCCGTAGGAGCAAGCCAAAATGAAGATGGGTTTCCAAGAACAATGCAATAAAAGAGAAAATAAAAGAGTGTAAGAGACAACTCCTCTGAATATCATGAGTTAAAGTTGAAATTGGCACACAACCATAGTTGGATGTTCGCATGAAACCCGTGGAAACAAACCAAAACGAAGAGTGTAACCATGACCAACAGTCTCTATTAAATAACGTAAAGTTTGACCACTACATCATATCAAGTTGTTTTGACAAAGAAGAGATAAGAATTCTGTTTTCCAAACTAGAAAAGCATCTTTGAGCAGAATTTTGTTATATAGAAGAATAAAGTAGGGCTTTGTTTAGAATTAGCAAGGATAGAAGGAAATTGCGTTGTTAAGAAATGTGCCTGAGTGTAACATTCGAAGCAGCCAATCGACGCAAAAATATAGGAGAGGAATTTAGCATTATTGTCTTAGTAGAAGATGCTAGGAAGTCTACATCTGGATCAGTGTTCACTTTTAACGGAGGAGCAATAGTGTGGAGAAGTGTAAAATAGACCTATATAGTTGACTCCACAATGGAAGCTGAATACGTAGCTCCTTGCGAAGTAGCAAAATAAGTAGTATGGCTGAGGAAATTCTTGACAGATTTGGAAGTTATTCCAAATATGCATCTACCCATCACCTTGTATTGTGACAACAACGGTGAAGTTACAAATTCAAAAGAACCTCGAAGCCATAAACGGGGAAAGCACATCGAATGCAAGTACCACCTTATCTGGGAAATCGTACATCGTGATGACGTTGTAGTGACCAAGATACCTTCTGAGCAAAACATTGTTGATCCTTTTACAAAAACCCTCAAGGCTAAAGTTTTTTTAGGGTCACCTACAGAGTTTAGGTTTACGGTGTTTCTAAACTAGGAAAAGTGGGAGATTATGTTTGGCGTGAATGCTCTAGTTTATTGTATTCATATCTTTATTCTACTCATATGTAATATTAATTTCTCACAGTTAAATTCAGCATCGTTTGATCCTACTAGGAGTTTTAGTCCAAGTGGAAGTTTGTTGGATTTTACGTCCTAAAACTCGTAGTTTGTAATATCATATTCTTGTTCAATAAAGTTGATATTGAAAATTTTTGGTAAATTTGAATTCTATATTCATGAATCCAATAAACTAAGGATCCAAGGCTATTAAGTTTAAGTTTGAACTTTATGTAGTGACAAGAATGTGGATCAAGTTCAAATATATAGCCAAAATGGTCTATAGTATATGAATGAGGTTGGGCGCCTTATTCTGGGGACATTATAGATGCGGCCCATTTTGTAGTTAGTACAAACAATGTGATCCTAAATCGTTCATGTGGAGACATGAAAATGGATTCATCCTATGTAAAGAGTTTACATAAGACTGAACCATGAAATAGTCACTTTTTACGTTCTAAATGTCGTTTAATGTATAAAACTGACTATTTCGTTAATTGATGACCTAGGTAACTTAATATTAATCCTAAGCTAACTATGAACTCCTGTTCACTTGTAATTATCCTTAGATTTGCATAAGTGAGGGAAACTCATAATCGCTGGCCCAATAAACCTCCCATTTCAGGGGTAAGATCAAGTGGATAGCTGGGAACATAGGGTGCAAGATGGAATTCACTCCTACCCGTTATAGGTATAGTAGATAGGTTGTTCCCTTTAGTACTGAATCCAAGTCTTGAACAAGGGGCCCCACCCTATCCTTGGCCCGAGAGGGGTTTGGTTTATAGGTGACCTTAAACCAATTGTTCATTAGAGGATCAGTGGAACTTAAGGAATAAGATGTAGTCTCGCGGGTAAAACGATTTTTATGACCCAGCCGAGATTACGAACAACCTATGAAGAATTAGCTTACTAATCATGGTTATATCATATGGACACAAATATATCTATAGTGAGGGGAGTACAACTACAGGACTATAGTGGAATGACCCATGAGTTAACGAATGTTGATTAGCTCCATCTAAAGAGTTTAGCCAGCTAATCTCAGATCGTTGGAGCTCATGATCTATAAGTCCATTAGGTTCCCCTACTAGCTCATATGAAAGAAACTTAGAACAGTATGATAGAATAATTCGAATTGTTCGAATTAGGTTAAGAGAGAGAAACCGACAATTATATGTAATATAGTGGTCGGTTTTTCAGTTTAGAGATACAGCTCTAATATTTAAATGTGATTTAAATATCAAGAATATGAATACGTTCATATTCAGAAGCTCGAAAATAATGGAAATGGTCAAAGATGTAAAAAGTCAAAGAGTTGACTTTTGACTTTGAAAAGTCAAACTTTGACCGACCTTATATTCAAATGTAATTTGAATTTCAAGAAAATGAATGCGGATTCATGCTTGGGAGGTCAAAATTAGTCAACACGGAAAAAATCATAAAAAGTCAAAATGTTGACTTTTGGTCAAAGTTTGACTTTTACAAAATGACTATTTTGCCCTTTGAGTTAGTGGGAAAATCCAAACTTTTGTTGGATAATTCCACTAACAAGATAGTGGGCTAGGTGTTGGCTTATAGTGGAGACATCAAGCCCACTTAGATAGTGGATTTTGAGGTGTTGGGTTTTTATGAATTTGTTTCATGCAATTTTGCATGGCTTTTTTCTATAAATTTGGGCTTTCAATTTGGATAAAAAGATTTTTGACATTTTGCAAAAAAAAATTTCTAAATTTGGGCTGGAAAAAATCACTATTTTTTGAGAAAAATTTAGAACCCAAACCCAACCCAAAAATCCATCTTCTATTTCCATCTCTTTCTCTCTCTCGGGTTCTTCATCCATCGGGTCCCACAACCCAATTCTGTATCCAGAGGATAGTAGGTCAGCTCTAGTGGTTGTTCGATTCATGTTCGAGTGGAGATAGAAGAGCTTTGGGAGCTTCAAAGGTAATATTTCAACAAAACCCTAATTAATTAATTTAGGTTTGTATGTTTAATTTGTGCAATTAGAGTAAAATTGATCCTCATTTCCACTGCGCATGCCTATTTTTCCATCATGTGGTATCAGAGCATGTTTTAATTTTACTCAATTGCATGTGGTGGGTTTGAAGTTATTAGTTAAAATTGAGAATGGAAACTAAAATGATTTTTAGGTTTTGGAAATTAAATTAAGTTTTTTTTGTAGTATTAATTTGTAATTGGAATAACATGTTTATGAGCATTAAGGTGTGAAAAAGGGTCTGTAAATTTGTTAGAGTCATTAGATGTGAAACTAGGCTGTAATTGCTCAGTTCCAAGAAAAAGGATAGCTTCAAATTTGGAGAAAAATGGCATATAGACCAGAAATAGCCACCAGACCCGAGAGTGTGCTCCCAGACACGCCCGCTAGCCTGAGATCCAACCTGATTCGGAGTAGCCTTCCGCGCGCCAGCTGTCGATGAAGCACTCCGAGCCGTTCCGCGACCCGACCTGGTTTCTCTGCCTGCTCAGTTCCGACCCGATTCAAAACTGCCTCGCCCGTTCGCCCGCCTCCGCGACCTTTCCGGCGGGCGAAAACGCGAAAACAGACCCATTGGCTACAAACGATACAAAAAAATCATGCACTTAGATGGTTTTTGCGAACGGAGCTCATTTGGTGCCCCAAATGGCTATCGAGCTCGATGGGGCTGCCCCAGGTGCCAATTTTTGTATGCATACTTTCCACCAGGCGAAAACGCGAAAACGGACCGAAGGCTAAGAACGACGAAAAAAAGGTCATGTGCACAGACAATTTTGCAAATGGATTTCAATTGTTGCCTCAAATGGCTATCAGGCCCGAGGGGCTGCCCCAGGGCCCAATTTTTGTGCGCGAACTTTTCGATGGGTGAAAACGCGAAAACGGACCCAGGGGCTAAGAACGAAGAAAAAAAGTCGTGCGCGCAGACGATTTTTGCATACGAAGCTCGTTCGGTACCTTAAATGGACATCGGACCCGGTGGGGCTGCCCCGAGGCCCAATTTTTGTGCACAAACTTTCCGGTGGGCGAAAATGGATCCAGGGGCTAAGAACGATGAAAAAAAGTTGTGCATGCAGATGGTTTTTGCGAACGGAGCTCATTTCATGCCCCAAATGGCTATCAGGCCCGACAGGGCTGCCCCTGGGCCTAATTTTTGTGCGCAAACTTTCTAGCGGGCGAAAATGCAAAAACGGACCAAGGGGCTAAGAACGATGAAAAAAAGTCGTGCTCCCAAAAGTCGTGCGCATAGACGATTTTACGAACGGATTTCATTTGGTGCCCCAAATGGATATTGGGCCCGACTGGGCCCAATTTTTGTGCACCAACGTTTCGGCAGTTGAAGATGTGAAAACGGACCCAGGGACTAAGAATGATGAAAAAAAGCCGTGCGCGCAGACGGTTTTGTGAACAGAGCTCATATTGTTCCCAAATGGTTATTGGGCCCGACGGGGCTGCCCCGTGGACTAATTTTTGTACGCAAACTTTTCGGCGGGCAAAAATGCGAAAACGCGAAAAAGGACCCATGGACTAAGAACGATGAAAAAAACTGTGCGCGCAAACGGTTTTGTGAACAGAGATCATTTGGTGCCCTAAATGGCTATCGGGCCAGACGGGGCTGCCTCGAGTCCCAATTTTTGTGCGCGAACTTTCCGGCGGGTGAAAACGCGAAAACGAACCCAGGGGCTAAGAACAATAAAAAAAATCGTGCGCGCAGACGGTTTTGGGAATGGAGCTCATTTGGTGCCCTAAATGGCTATCGAGCCTGGCGGCACTGCCTCGGGGCCCAATTTTTGTGCACAAACTTTGCGGCGGGCGAAAACACGAAAACGAACCCAAGGGCTAAGAACGATGAAAAAAAGCTGTGCGTGTAGACGGTTTTGCGAACGGAACTCATTTGGTGTCCCAAATGGATGTCAGGCCCGGCGGGGCTGCCCCGGGGCCCAATTTTTGTGTGCAAACATTTTGGCAGGCGAAAAATTTTTTCCACTAAAATTACCTTGAGAATACCTCCCTGAGAATTCCTCCATATCAAAGGGAAATTCCTCAATTAATACTTTTTATATCAATAAATAATGTCAAACTAGCCAAAATACCATTATAGAATGAAAATACTAGCTTACCCTACTCAATTTTAGCCAAAATCCCAAAATTAGCCTCTTTCGAGGTTATTTGGACCGTGGTAGTCGGCTGGGCATTAGGCAAGAGGCAGGGTGGGCGTGTTGTGCCGTACAGGGGACTAGCGCGTTTGGACGTGTGTTGCATTGGGCGTGCACTGGGCGTGATGCATCGTACGGGGGAAGGCAGCTGCGCTGGGCTAGGCGTGGGATGCGTCGAGTGAGACGCGCGCGGACAGACGAACGGACAAACGCAGTGCTGCGTGCGTGCAGAGTGTGGGCTGGCTGTGCGTCCGGCTGACTTAATGCCTCACCAACGCAACCTTGTTTCTTTTGATCTTCAATCAACTTGGTAGCCTAATAACTCAAACGTCACTCTCTATATATGCTCTCAACACACAATTTAAGTGATGGTATGAATAAATTCCTCCTGCCCAACCCCTCTATTTATAGTCATTTCAAACTCACCCCATGGTGACAACTCAACTCCCATTTGTCTCACTTTGGAGCTGCCAACACTCAGCCTACCCAGCCTAGCCTTGAGTTGTTCTCATTTCAGCTTGCCAGCCAAAATCTCCTTTTTTTGCATGAAATCTCCTTCACCCACCTCCTGCTTGAGGTGATAAGACTTCAATTGCATGACATCTCCTTTGTCCACCTCCTAATAGAATTTTTTGTGATCCTTCTTTTGCCACCTAGATCACTTAAATACTTCACATATTTCTCTACCTAAATTGTTTAAGACTTATGCTCGTATACCATTGGCATCCTCCCTTGAAGTTTTCCATCAATTAGCCTTACCCTTTATCCTTAACGCATATCAACTCACCTTTTCTTCATCAAAGTCTCACTTAGCCAACGCATAGGGTGGCCGCTCACCCTCGACGCATGGCTTGCTAGGTGTGCTTGCGCGGCCTACTAAGCATGGATGTATGGTGCTGACCATCGACGCATGGTGTCCTGCCTAGGCGCTTGCACGCTTGGCCGCTTAGGCACTCTCAGCCGCGTGGGCGTGTCTCGCCGCATGGGCGTGCCTCGCCGCATCGGCGTACGCTTGGCATAGCGCATCGATGCATAGCTGCTCGGCAGACTTGGTAGCGCTTCGATGCATAGGATGGCTTGCCCGCTTGCCCGTTCGACGCATAGGCAGGGCACTTGGCATACACCATCGATGCATGGGCTGTGCGCTCGGTATACACCATCGACGCATGGGCTGCACACTTTAACGCATGGCCTGTGCGCTTGTCCTTGTCGCATGGCTGCATGCTTGGCGCATGGCCTGTGCACTTGTCTTCAACGCATGGCCTGTGCGCCTAGCATGCTCACTCGACACATGCTTCCTACCCGTGTCCGTATGGCTCATGTATGCCTTTGCGTTGGTTGTATGCAACCCTTAGCCTTTTTTCTTGCTTCCATCCTCCATGCCTTCTTGTGTCCAACATGTTTTAAGCCCTTCATAGGCGTTTAGATTTTTAGTCACCCTTTTCGGATAATTTTTTATGTTTTTCTCCCTTTGCCCCACTATCTATTTAACCTCCCACTTTAGATTTAGTGTTAGGGTCTTACACTCTCTCTATTCTCAACGCTTCCTGGCACTCTTCCGAGTTAACCAGGACGATCTCTTGGCGTATTCTCCCTTTACTTGCCTCTACCTTCTAGGTATATAAAATTACATACTACGACTATCTATGGTGAAAAATAAATCTAAAGCTATTCATTTCCGAGCTATTAGGGGGATCTCATGGACCTATAGATCATGGGCTCCAACGATCCATGATTAATCGGTTAAACTCATTAAACCGATCTAACCCCTATTCGTTAACTAATAGGTCATTCTACTAATGCCCATAGTTGAACTCCCCCTCACTGTAGATATATTATGTCCACTCGATATAGCCATGATTAGTAAGTTAACCCTTCACAGGTTGTTCGTAATAACGGTTGGTTCAAATCTCTGTTTTACCCCCAAAATTACCTCTTGTTCCTTAAGTCCCCACTGATCCCCTAATGAACAATTGTTTTGTGATCCTATCAAAAAACCGAGTCCTTTTCATGCCAAATGAGAGGACGGGATCCCTTGTTCAAGCCCCAAAATCATCACTTAAGGGAATAACCTCTCTACTATCTCTAAAGCGGGTAGGAGTGAATTCCCTCTTGCATCCTATGTCCCCAGCTATCTATTTAGTCTTACCCCTGAAATGGTAGTCATATTAGGCCGGCATTGTTGAGCCAACAGTCACCTATGCAAATCTAAGGGTAATCCCGAATAAATAGGAGTTCATAGTTAGCTCATGATTAAGGTCAAGTTATCAAGGTCATCGCTTTGAAATAATTAGTCTTAAACAGTAAACAACATTATAAAGTAAGAGTGACTCATTCTGTGGTCTGATCTTGTACAAACTCTTTTGCACAAGGACACCCTCACTCCTCATGTCCAACATGAACAAATTAGGATCACTTCGTTTGTAGCACTTTACAACTCCTTGTAACAACTACAGAGCAAGCCGTATCCAATAGTGTTACCAGAATAAGGTACCCAACCTTATCCATGTACTACAGATCATTTTGACTATTTACTCGAACATGATCAACCTTTATGTCTCCACATAAAGTTTAAGTACTCATCCAATAGTCAAGGGACTTTTAGGTTTATTGGATTTTTATTCAAGCAATAGATTTATTCAATAACACCTTTATTGAATTTTTAGAATAAGTTCCATTGTTTACATACCACGAGTTTTAGGACATAAAACCCAACACTGTCCAGCAGGGAAATTAAGCTGATATTAGAGAAGTTGGTAAAACCTTCACGAAAATATTGGGCAATGAAGCTAGACGATGCCTTGTGGGCATACAGAACCACCTATAAGACACCTATAGGCATGTCCCCGTATGCGCTGGTGTTCGAAAAGGCATGTCATTTACCACTTGAGCTAGAGCATAAAGTAATGTGGGTGGTGAAAAAGCTTAATTTCGACTTAAAGGCTGTAGGGGAAGTGATAACGGGCAGAAATGCACGTTATCATAGTGCTAAGTTACTAAACAATGTTAGATTGCGTTGATAAAATATGATTAATTGCGTCCATTAAGCATAAATTCTATAATATTGTGGTCGCATGCGTCCAACACATTAGAACTATTGATTTTTGTATTTTTGTGCAGAATATGCGTTAACACAATGCAAGATTACGATCATAGGAAATATCGGTCAAGCAAAACTTCACCGCAACACTTTGCGTTGATCGTGTTCGCAAACATTCGCCCAAGAAGGATCTCCGCAACTTGGTCAGTGCAACATAGTAAGCGCATCTAGGTGAAAGGCCAATTAAGAGCGATGGGACAAAAAGCTGATGATAGTCGAATCCAAATTAAGTTGACAGCCAATGACGGTCACAAAGTACATTCAGCTTTATCGATAACAATCATTCGGCACGTCAATTAGGAATTAATGTTGTCCCATCTGCACAACTGGGAGAGAGAAGCCGCCTTTCACCATTGATGCCCTATAAATACCAAGTGCATTCTTCAAAAAAGGGGTTGATCGGTTGACGAGTTAACCAGTTGCTTATGTTCATAGTTTTCTTTTCCATTTTACGGCAAAGCAAAAGAAGAGTGGTGGCGCTGGAGATTGCCCAGGGCAACTCAAGAGAGAACCTTGGGGCATAAGAGCAGAGAGCAGGCTAACTCTTGCGAGAGTGAGAATATCATTAGAGCACAAGTAGAAATAGTGTAAACGCCTGGTAGCATGAAATTGCTACCAAGCTCTTTATTATACTTGCATTGTTATTTTGTACTAATCTTCATATCTATTCAATGGAAGTTCTATTTCTACATCTTCTCACTCTCTTCATACACATGAGTAGCTAAACTAGTTGAATGGGTTGAGAAGAACTAAGCTAACATGACCTAGGAAGTTCATTGCTTGCGATTGTCTTGTTTTATGCTATGCAAAATACCCTTTAGAGTTACTCGAGAGAGAGTCTAAAGAAAGAACCTAATGTCTCGAGAGAGCTAGGTTAGAATCTGGACTCGAAAGAGCAAGATTAGGCTTGCATAAACAAGATATAGGGACTTAGAGATAAGCTCTGTTTGTCAACTTGCATCGCATGCATCCAAGGAATGGGAATGATATTATGTGGTCGCATATTTGTGTGAATGTCATGTTGTCATCGCATAAATAGAGATAGAGTTTTATGTGTAAACCCTGTAGACTTATCGCATAATTATCGCATGCGTTCTAGTCTTAGAAGCTGTGGTATTTGCACCGAGAGGTGATTTACTGTTTTATGCATGCAAAGCATGAACACATTTTAGGGAGTGTTAGCCAAAATCATTCTCAACCCGTTCACCACATATTCATCGCATTTCCCGTTTACCAACTCTTTTCAAACTCTGCCACATTAGTTATTTATTTTTAATCAACGCAATCAACAACCAAACACTTTATTTATTTTCTCGGTTACCGCAAAGTTTTCATAAAAAATTATCAACGCAATCTATTTTCACAAGTCCCTGTGTTCGACCCTGGTCCTTACCAAGAAACTCAGAGGAATTTACACTTGAATTCAGTTGGGGAAACTTGAGTGCACAACGCAATTCCATTAATGCATATCATCCATATTTCCATTCAATAAAATAACGCATCAAGTTTTTGTCACTATTTCGGGGACTTTGGCAAAATAGTTTGTTAACGGTAATTTTTTTTATTTCTTTGCAGGACTCTCAATCTCTGGCGAATTACGACTCGGATTGAGAGGACTTTTAGACGAATATTGAGAGACCACCAACAGCAACCACAATCCGATAAAGAAGAGATGGCAGAGCAACCTGGAGGTGGAGCACCAAATGATAACAATGTCATGACGAATTCGATTCTGTTGGCAAACGATCGCAATAGGCCCATGAGGGACGATGCATCGCCAAACCTCTATGATTTCTCTCTAGGAATCATGAGGCTTGCCCTCGACGGAAGCAGATTCGAAATGAAACCGGTGATGCTGCAGATGATCCCGACTGCAGATTCGGAGAAAGGCATGGTGAGGATCCGCACGCCCACCTCCGAAGTTTTATTGAAATCTGCAATACTTTTGTGTTGCCGAACATCTCTACTGAGGAAGTTCGACTAATGTTGTTCCCATTTTATCTCTATGATCAGGCTAGGAAATGGGCTTATTCGCTTGAACTAGAAGAGATTACTTCTTGGGAGAAGGTAGTGGATAAATTCATGAAAAAGTATTTTCCACCTATCGAGAACGCAAAACGAATGAGGCTTATTACTAATTTTGAACAAGATATGGACGAATCGCTCAACGATGCTTCGGCGAGGTTTAAAAGGTTGGTCCGAGATTGTCCGCAGGGCTAACAGACTGCTTTCAAATGGAAATTTTCTATCACGGTTTGAATCCCGCTTCGCAGACTGCTGCCAATGCGGCAGCCACTGGTGGTCTACTTGACAAAACATACGATGAGGCGAAGAATATCCTAGATCGCATCTCTAAAAACCATGAAGACTAGAGAGAGAGTGACTAGAGATTGAGACATAAAAGACTCTGACGCAAACAATGGTGCTATTACTTAATTACAAAACCAAATGACCGCAATGATGAATTTGATCCAAGGAATGGCGATCAGCAGCCCAACACTGCAAGGTGGGCAAGTCAACGCAATCAGTCAAAACACCACAAGGTGTGTGACTTGCGGTGATGGGCATGCGATGGAAGATTGCCTGCAAAATCCACAATCTATCTACTTTGTAAAAAATAATCTCTTTTCAAACACTTACATCCCCGGGTGGAAAAACCACCCTAATTTTGCCTAGAAGAATCAACAACAAAATTTTCAACCTGTGGCACAAAAAGAAGGGCCACCAGGATTCTTCCAATGCAACAACGGTCAATAGAGCAATCAACCAAGTAGCTCACAACAACCAGAGCCTATTGAAGCAATATATAGAGAAAAACGAAATAGTGCTTCAAAGTCAGGCTACGTCCAGTCGCAACCTAGAATTGCAAATTGGCCAGATTGCGAGTGAGTTGAAAAGTAGACCGCAAGGGGCGTTGCCAAGTTCTACCAAAATTCCACACAACCCAGGGGGATCAGGTAAGGAGCAATGTCAGGTTGTGACATTGCGCAGTGGAAAGACTGTGGAGGGGGAAAAGAAGGAGCATAGTAGAATAACTTCCATTGCAACAGAGCCTGAGATTGCGGTAACGTAAGAAAAAGAAAGAGAAAATGAAGCAGTGGAACCTGAGGTTGCGTCGACCTCAAAGTCAAATGAAATGGGAACCGTGAAAGTTCAGTTACCATCTTTCCCTCAGAGGCTAAGGAAGAAGAAAAATGAAGAGGTACAGTACCAACGCTTCTTATCTATGTTAAAACAATTACATGTTAACATTCCTTTCAGTGAAGCGATTGAGGAAATACCTGCCTATGCCAAGTTTCTGAAGAACATGGTAACTAAGAAAAGAGGCACTGGAAAATTTTCCACGGTGGCATTAAGACAAATTTCCAAATCCATTATCCCACCGAAGATGAGCGATCCTGGGCGCTTCACTATTCCTTGCTCTATAGGAGGACTCTATATTGGGCAAGCTTTATGTGACTTGGGGGCCAGCATAAATTTGATACCACTGTCAATTTTTAGACAATTAAATGTGGGGCAACTTGTGCCCACATCAGTGACTCACCAATTGGCTGACAGATCCCTGGTTCATCCAGAAGGTAAGGTGAAGGATGTGCTGATCAAGATTGAATAATTTATTTTGTCAGCTGACTTCATCATTCTAGACTATGAGGCCGACAAAGATATGCCCATCATTTTGGGGCGACCTTTCCTATCAACAGGTCGTGCTCAAATTGATGTGCACAAGGGAGAAATCACCTTGAATATAAACAGACAGAAGCTAAAATTTAATATAATTCGTGCCATGAAATTTTCGGATGAAGAAGACCTGCAAGATTCTGATGATGACTTGAATTTGATTGAAGAAGAAAAGTCTGATGAAGAGTGTGAAGAAGAGGATGCCAATGCATCCGTAGCTTTCTGTAATGCAATCGTAGCAAAAAAGACAAAGAAGAAGAAATGATCGCAACGCAAGAAGAAGATCCAAAAGAAGAAATAAAAACAATCGTAGCAAAAACAAACAAAGAAGAAGAAATGATTGCAACATAAGAAGAAGATCCAAAAGAAGAAATAAAAATAACGCAACCTTCCCTCATGGAACCACTAACACTTGAACTAAAGACCCTACCAAACCATTTGAAGTACGCATTTCTAGGGCAGAATGAGAAGCTGCCAGCGATAATTTCCTCTGAGCTCAACGAAGAGCAAGAGAATGCATTGATGAGCATTCTCAAGAAACATGTGCGAGCAATTGGCTGGACGCTCACTAACATCAGAGGAATTAGCCCTGTATACTGTATGCACCACATTCGTCTGAAAAACGACCACAAAGAAACAATTGAACATCAACGCAGACTCAACCCTGCGATGAAAGAGGTTGTCAAAAAGAAGATCATCAAGTGGCTGGTGATAACGGGCAGAAATGCACGTTATCATAATGCTAAGTTCTTGAACAATATTGGATTGCGTTGATGAAATATGTTAAATTTCGTCCATTAAGCATAAAATCTATAATATTGCAGTCACATGCATCCAACGCATTAGAACAGTTGATCTTTATATTTTCGTGCAGAATATGCGTTAACGCAATGCAAAGATGGCGATCATAGGAATTCACTGATAGAACGCAACTTCACCGCAAGACTTTGCATCGATCGTGCTCACAAACATTCGCCCAAGAAGAATCACCGCAACTTGATCAGCACAACATGGTGGGCGCATCCGGGTGAAACGATAATTAAGAGCGATGGGACAGAAAGCTGATGACAGTCGGATCCAAATTAAGTTGACAGCCAATAACGGTCACGAAGTACATTCAGCTTTATCAGTGATAATTATTTGGCGTGTCAATCAGGAATTAAAGTTGTCCCATCTGTACAACCGGGAGAGAGAAGCCACCTTTCACCGTGGAAGCTCTATAAATACCAAGTGTGTTCTTCAAAGAAGGGGTTAAGCAATCGATTACTTCATTACTTTACAAGTTCATGCCTCTGTCCATAGTTTTCTTTCATTTTAAGTCTGACGTGAGGAAGAAGGTGTGTCGGTAGATCATTCCGGTAAGCTTGGGAAAGCACCGGAAGCTCCAAGACAGAGAGAGAGCCGTAGCCTGCGGAAGCGGGAACATTTGTAGATCAGAATAGAGATTCAGTGTAAAAAGCCTCGGTCAGCAAGGAATTGCTACCAGGCTCTCTACCTTTACTTTCCATCTTCATTTTGTACTCAACTCAGTTATAAGAATGGAATTTCTTATTCTATATCTGTTCACTCTCTATTATTCATGCATGAGTAGCTAAATTAGTTGAATGGGTTGAGAAGCAGTTAGCTAGCATAATGAGGGAATCTTCATTCTTTGCGATTATCTTGCTTATGTATGCTGCATTCGTCTATTAGAGATACTCGGGAGGGTAGTCTATGGACAGGATCTAGACTTGGGAAGGTCAGATCAGAATCTAGGTTTAGAAGAACCATATTAGAACGCATAAACGAGAGATAAGCACTTAGGAATGAGCACTATTTGTTATTAACGCATCGCATGCATCTTAGCAATAAGATATGATTGTATGCAGTCACCTTGCTTTCATGCATTTTGCATCAACGCATAGGACAAGAATAGAGACTTAGGGATAAGCTCTATGGACATTTTGCATTCAACACATGCGTCCTAGACTTAGGAGAATCGCATTTACATTGGG
Organism: Benincasa hispida; assembly: GCF_027475165.1. Classification (NCBI taxonomy): domain Eukaryota; kingdom Viridiplantae; phylum Streptophyta; class Magnoliopsida; order Cucurbitales; family Cucurbitaceae; genus Benincasa; species Benincasa hispida. The sequence goes on from NC_143487.1 coordinate 28,361,145, forward strand.
AAATGACTTGCTGTGCATGGTTGTAGCATGATCACAAGGTTTGACACATTCCCAAGTAACGCTAGCTAAAGATCTTCTCAACCCATTCATCACATACTCATTGCATCTATCAACGCAACTATCTTTCTCAAATTCGCCGCCTTTATTTATTTCTTTTTCATCAACGCAACACACCCAACACTTTATTATTTACTTGGTTACCACAAAGTTTTCATAAACATTACCAACGAAACTATTTTCACAAATCCTTGTGTTCGATCCTGGACTTACCAGGAAACTCAGAGGAATTTACACTTAAATTCCGCTAGGGAAACTTGAGTGCACAACGCAATCCATCAATGCATATATATCATCCATATTTCCATTCAATAAAATAACGCATCAGCTGGATGCGGGCATTATCTGTCCCATTGCAGATAGCACGTGGGTCAGCCCTGTGCAATGTGTGTCGAAGAAGGGCGGAATGACGGTAGTCCCAAATGAGAACAATGAATTAATACCGCAAAGAACCATCACTGGATGGCGCATATGTATGAACTACCGCAAGTTGAATGCGGCCACAAAGAAAGATCACTTCCCTCTACCATTCATTGATCAAATGCTAGACAGACTAACAGGGAATGACTTTTACTTCTTTTTGGATGGGTATGTCGGATATAATTAAATCATGATAGCCCCTGAAGATCAAGACAAGACCACATTCACTTGCCCATATGGGACATTCGCTTTTTGTCCCATGCCGTTTGGCCTCTGCAATGCGCCAAGCACCTTCCAAAGGTGCAGGATGGAGATCTTTTTAGATTATCTTGAGGACTCAGTGGAAATATTTATGGATGACTTTTCTGCTTATGGGAACACTTATGAAGTCTGCCTGGCCAATTTGGAGAAAATTCTGAAGAGATGTGAAGAGACGAACTTGGTGCTCAACTGGGAAAAATGTCACTTCATGGTGAAAGAGGTATAGTGTTGGGACAAAAGGTCTCCCAGGAAGGGTTGGAGGTGGACAAAGCAAAGATTGAAGAAATTGAAAAACTCCCACCTCCAACCAGTGTGAAGGTTGTGCAAGCTTCTTGGGGCATGCTAGATTCTATAGACGATTTGTCAAGGAATTTTCTAAAATTGCATGACCATTGAGTGTGTTGTTAGAGGCAGATAGGAAATTTGAGTTTGACAACAATTGCCTCAACGCATTTAGAGTATTAAAAGATGCGTTGAATACCGCGCCCGTACTAATTGTGCCAGATTGGACAATGCCATTTGAAATCATGTGCGACACAAGCGGGTATGCGATGAGGGCTGCATTAGCGCAAAAGAAGAAAACTATTTTGCACCCCATCGCATATGCGAGTAAAACTCTAAACCTTGCTCAAATAAATTATACCACCACTGAGAAAGAACTCCGTCTGTGATTTTTGCGTTGGAGAAATTTAGGGCATATCTGTTGGGAACCAAGGTATTCATTCACACTTATCACTCGGCAATCAAACATTTAATGACAAAAAAAGGACACAAAGTCGAGGTTGATCAGATGGGTTCTCCTCCTTCAAGAATTTGATATCGAGATAATTGATCGGAAGGGGACAGAGAATCAATTTGCGGATCACTTGTCTAGATTGGAAAATCCCGAGGTTGACCGCAATGAATCTGAGGTGAGTGTTATGTTCCCGGACGAGCAGCTGTTCCACATAGAAGAATTGCCCTGGTATGCGGACATTGTTAATTATTTGGTTTGTGAACAATTTCCAGAATATTACACCTATTATCAATAGAAGAAGCTCAAGAATAAATGCAGACACTATTATTGGGATGAGCCGAATCTATATAAAAGAGGTGCAGACCAAATCAATCGATTATGCATACCAGATGCTGCTCAACAACGCATATTGTCACAATGCCATGACTCACCATATGGTGGGCACTTTGGAGGGCAACACACTGTAGCCAAAGTTTGCAAAGTGGATTCTTTTGGCCTTCATTATTCAAGGATGCGGCTGACTACGCAATGAAATGTGATCGGTGTCAATGCACAGGAAACATGGAAGAATGCAATGCCAATGAACACTATCTTGGAGCTGGAATTATTTGACGCATGGGGAATTGATTTCATGGGACCATTCCTTCCCTTCAAATGGTAAACACTATATTTTATTAGTCGTCGATTATGTCTTCAGGTGGGTCGAGGCAATAGCATGCGTCGTAAGTGATGCGGCGATAGTCTCCTAGTTCCTGAAGAAAAATATTTTCACTCGTTTTGGCACTCCCCGTGCCATCATAAGTGATGAAGGATCACACTTTGTCAATCACAATATCAAGGAGCTACTGCGTAAGTACAATATCCTCCACAAAGTGGCCATCGCATACCATCCGCAAACGAATGGTTAAGCTGAAGTGTCCAATCGAGAAATTAAATTTATACTTGAGAAGGTAGTAAAGCCTTCACGGAAAGACTGGGCAACAAAGCTTGACGATGCGTTGTGGGCATAACAGACCGCATTTAAAACACCCATAGGTATGTCCCCCTATGCGCTGGTATTTGGTAAGGCGTGTCACTTGCCTTTGGAGCTGGAACATAAGGCACTATGGGCATAAAGAAGCTGAATTTTGATTTGAATAAGGCAGAGGAAGCGCAAAAAATGCAACTGGTCGAGCTAGACGAATGGAGGAACAATGCATATGAAAATGCGAAGATTTATAAAGAGTGCACCAAGTGCTGGCATGATCAACGCATATGCGGTAAGAACCTCCAAGTCGGGAAAAAGTCTTGCACTTCAATTCACGTCTACGACTCTTCCCGGGAAAGCTAAAGTCACGTTGGTCCGGACCGTTCATAATTCGACAAGTACTTCTACATGGTGCGATGAAATTATCAAATGACGACGGAACCAACATATTCAAAGTCAATGGGCAACGAGTAAAGGCATACCATGGAGAAGAATGGCATCGCCAAGTCGACTCGGTGGAACTAAGCGACTTTGAATTAAGAAGGAAGTAGGTGGTCCCTGTGTTATCAAATGATCACAACTTATCAGGGACGCAAGTTTTGGGAAACCTCAAGTCTTCAACTCTTTTCTCCACTACTCGGAATTTTCACTATCTTTTCAATTCTGATTTATCCTTATTTTACTATCACTATCGTTATTATATATATAAAAAAAAATTGCGATAACAATTTTTATTTTGTTTAAAATAATTTGACCCTCTCTTTGTTTTTTTTACAACGATCGAGGCGCTGGGTTGCAAAGATGTTACGCAAAGAAGCACCTATCTTATTCCATCACCGCAACCCAAAGAAGAGAGATCGCCGCAAAGATGAATGCATCAATACAATGCGGGTGATAGAGTAAAATTTGGGGGTGTACTCTTCCTTATCTTTCTTTCCAATTTTGCGCTATCACATTGCATTTCACTTTTCAAAGTTTTATCACCGCATCCTCTTTAATCACCGCAATCATTTGACATAGATAAATTTTGTGAGTCACTGCATTCTGTTTCTTATCCAAGTATGATTTCAATGACGAAAAATATGCTTCTATTTCTTTCGTATACACTAGAGTCAACTTAGTCTTAAAATAGTCACCTCATGAAATATTTCTCGAAGTTAGGGGTTTGCTAGCTTTCTTTCAAAATTTCTTTACAATGTATTCTATGACCATTGCATGACTTATTTTAATCTTTTGGAAATGAGGACATTGCCGCATTTTAAATTTGGGGATGAGGTATTTATTTTCGACCTTGCTATTTAAAAAAAAAAACAATTTTGAGAATAACAACTCCACTATCAACGCAATGGGAAACCCATGCTGATAAGAGTTAAGTTGTGAAAGGCACTTACCCGTAGTTGGATGTCTGCATGACACACGTGGGGGTAAGCCAAAACGAAAGTAAGTCATCAAGATCAACGCATAAGTAAATGACCGCAACTCCACTGCCAAATTGGTATGAGTTTAGTCTGAGAAAGAGTACATTGCTCATAGTTGGATGTCCGCATGACACACGTGGGGGCAAGCCAAAACGAGGGTAAGGCACTCGGATCAACGCAAGGTCAGAAAAAAGAAAAGACAAATATATATATATATATATATAAGAAAATTTTTGTGCAAGGATAAAATCATTTCACACCCCGATAAGCAAAAAAAAAATCTTTTTTTGAAATAAATCATGCGATGCTCCAGAATTTAGTAAAGTCCATTTGAAAGTTAAACTTGAAGTCCCTAGGTCTTAGAAATATTTTAAGAAGAGACTTGAATAAGACTTAAGAAAATTCTGGTATATAGGACTTGAATGAAGTATCCTTGAGAAATCTAGGAAAAGAAATTTGCGGTGGACTTGCTAAAGGAATCTTTAGCTTATGCTTGAGGACAAGCATTGTTTAAATTTGGGGGTGTGATAACAGGCAGAAATGCACGTTATCATAGGGCTAAGTTACTAAACAATGTTGGATTGTATTGATAAAATATGATTAATTGCGTCCATTAAGCATAAATTCTGTAATATTGCGGTCGCATGCATCCAGCGCATTAGAACTATTGATTGTTGTATTTTTGTGCAGAATATGCATTAACACAATGCAAGATTGCAATCATGGAAATTATCGGTCGAGCGCAACTTCACCGCAAGACTTTGCATTGATCGTGCTAAAAAACATTCGCCCGAGAAGGATCGCCACAACTTGGTCAGTGCAACATGGTGGGCGCATCTGGGTGAAAGGCCAATTAAAAGCGATGGGATAGAAAGCTGATGACAGTCAAATCCAAATTAAGTTGACAGTTGATAACGATCACAAAGTACATTCAACTTTATCGGTAACAATCATTTGGCACGTCAATCAGGAATTAAAGATGTCCCATCTGTACAACTGGGAGAGAGAAGCCACCTTTCACCATTGATGCCCTATAAATACCAAGTGCATTCTTCAGAAAAAGGGTTGATCGGTTGACGAGTTATCCAGTTGCTTCTGTTCATAGTTTTCTTTTCTATTTTACAATGGATCAAGAGAAGAGTGATGGTGTCGGAGACTGCCTAGGGCAAGTCGAGAGAGAACCTTGGGCCATAAGAGCAGAGAGTGGGCTGACTCACGCGAGAGTGAGAATATCTTTAGAGCACAAGTAGAAACAGTGTAAATGTCTGGCAGCAAGAAATTGCTACCAGGCTCTTTATTATACTTGCATTGTTATTTTGTACTTCATCTTCATATCTATTCAATGGAAGTTCTATTTCTACATCTGCTCACTCTCTTCATACGCATGAGTAGCTAAACTAGTTAAATGGGTTGAGAATAACTAAGCTAACATGACCTAGGAAGTTCATTACTTGCGATTGTCTTGTTTTATGCTGTGCAAAATACCGTTTAGAGTTACTCGAGAGAGAGTCTAAAGAAAGAACCTAATGTCTCAAGAGAGCTAGGTTAGAATCTGGACTCGAAAGAGCAAGATTAGGCTTGCATAAACAAGAGATAGGGACTTAGAGATAAGCTCTGTTTATCAACTTGCATCGCATGCATCCTAGGAATGGGAATGATATAATGTGGTCGCATATTTATGTGAATGTCATGTTGTTATCGCATAAATAGAGATAGAGGTTTATGTGTAAACCCTGTAGACTTATCTCATATTTATCGCATGCGTTCTAGCCTTTGAAGTCGTGGTATTCGCACTGAGAGGTGGTTTACTATTGTATGCATGTTGCATGATCGCAAAGCATGAATGCATTCTAAGAAGTGTTAGCCAAAATCTTTCTCAACTCGTTCACCGCATATTCATCGCATTTCCCGTTACCAACTCTTTTCAAACTCTGCCACATTAGTTATTTATTTTTAATCAATGCAATCAACACCAAATACTTTATTTATTTTCCCGATTACCACAAAGTTTTCATAAAAAATTATCAACGCAATCTATTTTCACAAGTCCCTGTGTTCAACCTCTGAACTTACGAGGAAACTCAGAGGAATTTACACTTAAATTCCGCTGGGGAAACTTGAGTGCACAACGCAATTCCATCAATGCATATCATCCATATTTCCATTCAATAAAATAATGCATCAGGAAGCAAGGAAACTTCAGTTTGTCAAGCTTGATGAATGGAAAACGCAAGCTTATGAGAATGCCAAAATTTACAAAGAGCGCGCAAAACGTTGGAAAGACACACAGCTATGCGAGAAGAATCTCCACGTCGGACAAAAGGTCTTATTATTCAATTCGTGTCTACGACTCTATCCTGGTAAATTAAAGTCACGCTGGTCCGGACCCTTTATAATCAAAGAAGTATTCTCACATGGTGCGGTTGAATTGACTAATGAGAAAGGGACCCGCACATTCAAGCTTAATGGGGAAAGAGTCAAGATATATCGTGGAGGTGATTTTCATCGGGAAAATACTGCCGTAGACCTGAGAAATCCTGAATAAAGAAAAATCGAGCAGCCCCTGCGTTGTTATGCGACATAAAATCATCAGGGGCGCAAGTCTTTTGGAGTATCCTTTTCCTACCATTGATTAATGAACTCACACTAACCTTCTTTTATATCTGTTACCATTTACTTGTTTTTTTTTCCCTTTGTTCGAACTAATATATATATATATATATATATACCAACTCTATCTTTTATTTGACCCTCTCAATGTTTTCTTTGCAACGATCGTGGTGAACGATGTGGAGGAACTACATGAAAGACGCAACTAGTTTATTCCACCATCGCAATCAAAGAAAGCAGTTCACCGCAAAGAAGGATGCGATCACAGATAATGCGGGCGACAGAGCAAATTTGGGGGTTGTATCTTTCCTTGACTTTGTCTACTCCAAATGTTGCACTCTCGCATCGCATTTTAATCTTGATATTTTATCATCGCATCCTCTTTAGTCAGCGCAATCATTACACATTGATTAATTTAGTAAGTCACCGCATTATTTCTCTTTGCCAATTATGATTTCAATGATGAAACGCATGCCTCTATTTTTCATCACGTGTACTAGAGTCAACTTAATTTTAGGACGTCAACTCATGAAATATTTCTAGAAGTTAGTGGTCCACCAACTTTCTTTCAAACTGACTTTTACGAAACTTCCCAAGAGCATCACATGAATTCTTTCAATCTTTCAGCAATGAGAACATTGCTACGTTTAAATTTGGGGGTGCGGTATTCATGTTCAGCCTTGCTATTTTAGGCATTACAAAAAAAAAATCATAACGTTGCGATCGGATCCTACTCATAGTTGGATGTCCGCATGACACCCGTGGGGGCAAGCCAAAACGAAGGTAGGAATCGTAATCAATGGATAAATAAAATGATCACAACTCCGCTGTCAAATGGGCATGAGTTTAGACTGAGAAAGAGCGCCTTGTTCGATTTTATGTCCTAAAACTCGTAGTTTGTAAATTAATAAACATATTTTGTTTTGTTTTTCGATAAAGTTGTTATTGAAATTGTAATCTCAAATCCAATAAACTAAGATCCTAAGGCTATTTAATGTAGTTTGAACTTTATGTAGTGACATAAATGTGGATCAAGTTCAAATATATAGCCAAAATGGTCTATAGTATATGAATAAGGTTGGGTGCCTTATTCTGGGGACACTATGGATGTGGCCCACTTTGTAGTTAGTACAAACGATGTGATCCTGAATCGTTCATATAGAGATATGTAAGTGGAGGCATCCTATGCAATGAGTTTGCATAAGATTGAACCATGAAATAGTCACTTTTTACGTTCTAAATGCCGTTTTATGTATAAAACTGACTATTTCGTTAATTGATGACCTAGGTAACTTAATCTTAATCCTGAACTAACTATGAACTCCTATTCACTCGAAATTATCCTTAGATCTGCATAGGTGAGGGCATCTCATTATCGCTGGCCCAATAAGCCTCCCATTTCAGGGGTAAGATCAGGTGGATAGCTGGGAACATAGGGTGCAAGATGGAATTCACTCCTACCCGTTATAGAGATAGTAGATAGGTTGTTCCCTTTAGTACTAAATACAGGTCTTGAACAAGGGGCCCACCCTCTCCTTGGCCCGAGAGGGGTTCGGTTTATAAGTTGGACCTTAAACCAATTGTTCATTAGAGAATCAGTGGAACTTAAGGAACAAGATGTAGTCTTGGGGGTAAAACGGTTTTTATGACCCAGCCGAGATTACGAATAACCTGTGAAGGATTAGCTTACTAGTCATGGTTATATCAAATGGACACAAATATATCTATAGTGAGGGGAAGGCAACTACGGGACTATAGTGGAATGATCCGTTAGTTAACGAATGTTGATTAGCTCCGTCTAAAGAATTTAGCCAGCTAATCTCAAATCGTTGGAGCCCATGATCTATAGGTTCATTAGGTTCCCCTACTGGCTCAAACTTAGAACAGTATGATAGAATAATTCGAATTGTTCGAATTAGGTGAAGAGAGAGAAACCGACAAGTATATGTAATATAGTGGTCGGGTTTTTTTCAGTTTAGAGATACAACTTTAATATTTAAATATGATTTAAATATGAAGAATATGAATACGTTCATATTCAGAAGCTCGAAAATAATGGAAATGGTCAAAGATGTAAAAAGTCAAAGAGTTGACTTTTGACTTTGAAAAGTCAAACTTTGACCGACCTTATATTCAAATGTGATTTGAATTTCGAGACAATGAATGTGGATTCATGCTCGGGAGGTAAAAATTAGTCAACACGAAAAAAATCATAAAAAGTAAAAAATGTTGACTTTTCGGTCAAAGTTTGACTTTGACCAAATGACTATTTTGCCCTTTGACTAAACTTAGTGAGAAAATCCAAAGTTTTGTTGGATAATTCTACTAACAAAATAGTGGGCTACGTGTTGGCCTATAGTGGAGACATTAAGCCCACTTAGATAGTGGATTCTAGGTGTTGGGTTTTTATGAATTGATTTCATGCAATTTTTGCATGGTCTTTTTCTATAAATATGGGCTTTGAATTTGGATTAAAAACTTTTGCCATTTTTGCAAAAATTAGTTTTCAAAATTGGTCTGAAAAATTAAAAACCCAACCCAAAAAATCTCCATCTTTTTTTCCATCTCTTTCTCTCTCTCGGGTTCTTCATCCATCGGGTCCCACAATCCGGTCTTTAGTCTAGAGGATAGTAGGTCAACTCTAGTGGTGGTCCGGAAGAGTTCGAGTCGAGATTTAGCAAGGAAAAGTGTTTCGGGAGCTTCAAAGGTAATTTTTAATTACTTTTTTTTCCTTTAATTGCATGCTAATTTCCTTTAAATTAAAAGCAATTAAAGTGTAATTAGGTCCTTTTTCCGCTGCGTATGTCTCGTGTTCCATCATGCCTTGCTCATAGTTAGATGTCTGCATGACACCCGTGGGGGCAAGCCAAAATGAAGGCTAGGCATTCGGATCAGCGCAAGGTCATAGAAAAAAATTTATATGTCTAAACTACGCAAGGATAAAAAAAATCTGTTGAAAACACCCCAGTTGAAAAAGTTTTTTTTATGAAATAAATCATGCGATGCCCTGGAAACTAGTAAAGTCCTTTTCAAGGTTAAACTTGCGGTCCCTAAATTTTAGAAATATTTTAAGAAGAGACTCGGATAAGAATTAAGGAGATTTTGGTACATAGGATTTGAATAAGGAAACTTTGAGAAATCTAGGAAAGAAGAAGGCAATCGACTTTCTAGAGAAAATCCTTAGTTTATGCTTAAGGAAAAGCATTGTTTTAAATTTGGGGGGTGTGAAAACGGGCAGAAATGCACGTTATTACAACGCAAGGATATAAAACAATGTAGGATTGCAACGGTAAAAATATATAAAATCGTATCCAAAAGCATTAAGTTTAGAACATTGCGATCACATGCGTCCATTGCATTAAAGTAGCTAACTTATGTATTTTTTGCAGGAAAATGCGTTGGTGCAAGATGGAATTGCGATCCAAAGAATTTAGTGTCCGAGTGCATTAAGAGATTGCAACCACAAGGCTATGCGATCATATGCATTCGCGAAAATCTGCTCAAGAAGGTGGATGCATAGAGCCGATGCATCAAGGTGAAAGCATAATAAATCACGATGGGACAAAAAGCTAATGATAGTCGAATCCGAATTTAGTTGACAAGTCGTTAACGACACACTGTAGCAAGTACACTCAACTTTTCGGTGACAATTATTCGGAGCATCAGACGGAGAATTAATGACATCCCATCAGTGCAATCATTTGAGAGAAAAAGCTCTTCACCCTGAAGCTCTATAAATACCGAAGGCCACCTTCGATAAAGGAGTTTGGTTCTGCTATTCAGACTTTAGATTTATTTTTCACCATAGATAGTCGTAGTATGTAATTTTATATACTTAGAAGGTAGAGGCAAGTAAAGGGAGAATACGCCAAGAGATCGTCCTGGTTAACTCGGAAGAGTGCCAGGAAGCGTTGAGAATAGAGAGAGTGTAAGACCCTAACACTAAATCTAAAGTGAGAGGTTAAATAGATAGTGGGGCAAAGGGAGAAAAACATAAAAAATTATCCAAAAAGGGTGACTAAAAATCTAAACGACTATGAAGGGCTTAAAACATGTTGGACACAAGAAGGCATGGACGATGGAAGCAAGAAAAAAGGATAAGGGTTGGTCAAAGCGTGCAGCCCATACATGGTGTATGTCAAGCGCACAGCCCATGCGTCGATGGTGTATGTCGAGCGCCCTGCTTATGTGTCAAACGGGCAACCAGGCAAGCCATCCTATGCGTCGAAGCACTGCCAAGTCTATCGAGCAGCCATGCGTCGATGCGCTATGCCAAGCACACGCCCATGTGGCAAGGCAAGCCCATGCGGCGAGACATGCCCACGCGGCTGAGAGTACCTATGCGGCCAAGCGAGCAAGTGCCTAGGCAGCACACCATGTGTCAATGGTCAGCACCATGCGTCTATGCTTAGTAGGCCGAGCAAGCACACCTAGCAAGCCATGCGTCGAGGGTGAGCGGCCACCCTATGCGTTGGCTAAGTGGGACTTTGATGAAGGAAAGGTGACTTGATATGCGTTAAGGATAAAAGGTAAGGCTAATTGATGGAAAACTTCAAGGGAGGATGCCAATGGTATACGAGCATAAGTCTTAAACAATTTAAGTAGAGAAATATGTGAAGTATTTAAGTGATCTAGGTAAAAAAAGGAGGATCACACAAAATTCTAGTAGGAGGTGGACAAAGGAGATTTCATGCAATTGAAGTCTTATCACCTCAAGCAGGAGGTGGGTGAAGCAGATTTCATGCAAAAAAAGGAGATTTTGGCTGGCAAGCTGAAATGAGAACAACTCAAGGCTAGGTTAGGTAGGCTGAGTGTTGGCAGCTCCGTAGTTAGATAAATGGGATTTGAGTTGTCACCATAGGGTGAGTTTGAAATGACTATAAATAGAGGGGTTGGGTAGGAGGAATTTATTCATACCATCACCTAAATTGTTTGTTGAGAGCATATTTAGAGAGTGACGTTTGAGTTATTAGGCTGCCAAGTTGATTGAAGATCAAAAGAAACAAGGTTGCGTTAGTGAGGCATTAAGTCAGTCGGACGCACAGCCAACCCACACTCTGCGCGCACATAGTGCTGCGTCCATCAACGCATGCCTCGCTCGACACATCCCGCGCGCTAGCCCAGCGCAACTGCCTTCCCCCGTACGACGCATCACGCCCAATGCAACGCACGTCCAAACGCGCCAGTCCCCTGTGCGGCATAACACGCCCACCCTACCTATTGCCCAACGCCCAGCTGCCTACCACGGTCCAAATAACCTCTAAAAAGGCTAATTTTGGGATTTTGACTAAAATTAAGTAGGGTAAGCTGGTATTTTCATTCTATAATGGTATTTTGGCTAGTTTGACATTATTTATTGATATAACAAGTATTAATTGAAGAATTTCCCTTGATATGGAGGAATTCTTAGGGAGGTATTCTCGAGGTGATTTTAGTGGAAAAACTTGCGTACGGTGAGTGTTTACTTAGTTTTATGCATTAATATATGCATAAATGGATATGTAAGTGCCAAATGCATGCTTATGATGATTATGCTGTTGCCATGATATTGTTTGTGAAATTGCTATGGAAACTGAGATTATACCAAAATTACATAAGTTAGCATGCTTAACAAAAGGTGCTTGGTGGGAAAATATAGTCGGCCTCGGTCGGTAGGAAATAATAGTCAGTGACGACCGGTGGGAATTATAGTCAAGTACCTAAGCATGACTAGCAGGAAAAGAATTGTCGATGTGCACATTGGCGGGAAAAGTGGGTTATAGAAACTAACATAAAAAGTTGTTGTGATTGATAATGTGTCCATGATATGAGCATGCCACGTATAGCATGGAACTGGAGAATGATAGTTGAATAAATGTACACATGATCATGCATAAATTATATTGGATTTGTGATTATGTGATTGATTTCCCAAAAATATGTTTTGCAAAGTGATTATTATTCTAAAAGAACCACTCACTGGGCTTAGTAGCTTACACTCTTCAAAATGTTTTCTTATATCCCTCCCCCTAAGTAGTAAAGCGGAGCATTTGGGAAGGAGTCTACTAACCACCAACACACCAGGACTTGGTAAATTCTTAGGGCACGGCTCGGATCATGTAATAAAGAATATAGGAAATTTAACTATGTGTAAGAAAGTTAGATGGAGTGTTGTAAACATGTTAAAGTCCACTGTAGGAAATGAAAAGGGAGAATACGCCGAGAGATCGTCCTGGTTAACTCGGAAGAGTGTTAGGAAGCGTTGAGAATAGAGAGAGTGTAAGACCCTAACACTAAATCTAAAGTGGGAGGTTAAATAGATAATAGGGCAAAGGGAGAAAAACATAAAAAATTATCCCAAAAGGGTCACTAAAAATCTAAACACCTATGAAGGGCTTAAAACGTGGTGGACGCAAGAAGGCATGGAGAATGGAAGCAAGAAAAAAGGCTAAGGGTTGCATACAACCAACGCAAAGGCATACATGAGCCATGCCGACACGGGCAGGAAGCATGCATCGAGTGAGCATGCTAGGCACGCAGGCCATGCATTGAAGCCAAGCGCACAGGCCATGCGCCAAGCATGCAGTCATGCATCAAGGACAAGCGCACAGGCCTTGCGTCAAAGCGCGCAGCCCATGCATCGATGGTGTATGCCAAGTGCCTTGCCAATGCGTCGAACGGGCAAGCGGGCAAGCCATCCTATACGTCGAAGCGCTGCCAAGTCTACCGAGTAGCCATGCATCGATGCACTATGCCAAGCGCACGCCCATGTAGCAAGGCACGTCCATGCGATGAGATACACCCACGTGGCCAAAAGTGCCTATACGGCCGAGTATGCCTATGCGGCCAAGCGTGCAAGCACCTAGGCAGCACACCATGTGTCGATGGTCAACACCATGTGTCCATGCTTAATAGGCCAAGCAAACACACCTAGCAAGCCATGCATCGAGGGTGAGCGGCCACCCTATGTGTTGGTGATGGCCAACTCATGTGTTGGCTAAGTGGGACTTTGATGAAGGAAGGGTGAGTTGCTATGCGTTAAGGACAAAGGGTAAGGCTAATTGATGGAAAACTTCAAGGGAGGATGCCAATGGTATACGAGCATAAGTCTTAAACAATTTAAGTAGAGAAATATGTGAAGTATTTAATTGATCTAGGTGGAAAAAGGAGGATCACACAAAATTCTAGTAGGAGGTGGACAAAGGAGATTTCATGCAATTGAAGTCTTATCACCTTAAGCAGGGGGTGGGTGAAGGAGATTTCATGCAAAAAAAAAGAGATTTTGGCTGGCAAGCTGAAATGAGAACAACTCAAGGCTAGGCTGGGTAGGCTGAGTGTTGGCAGCTCCAAAGTGAGACAAATGGGAGTTGAGTTGTCACCATGGGGTGAGTTTGAAATGACTATAAATAGAGGGGTTGGACAGGAGGAATTTATTCATACCATCACTTAAATTGTGTGTTGAAAGCATATCTAGAGAGTGACGTTTGAGTTATTAGGCTGCCAAGTTGATTGGAGATCAAAAGAAACAAGGTTGCGTTGGTGAGGCATTAAGTCAGTCGGATGCACAGCCAGCCCATACTCTACACGCACGCAGCTCTGCGTCTGTTCGCGCGCGCCTCGCTCGACACATCCCGCCACTAGCCCAGCGCAGCTGCCTTCCCCCGTACAACGCATCACGCCTAGTGCACGCCCAACGCAACGCACGTCAAAATGCGCCAGTCCCCTGTCTATTGCCCAATGCCCAGCTGCCTACCACGGTCCAAATAACCTCTAAAGAGGCTAATTTTGGGATTTTGGCTAAAATTGAATAGGGTAAGCTGGTATTTTCATTCTATAATGGTATTTTGGCTAGTTTGATATTATTTATTGATATAACAAGTATTAATTGAGGAATTTCCCTTGATATGGAGGAATTCTCAAGGAGGTATTCTCAAGGTGATTTTATTGGAAAAACTTGCATACGGTGAGTGTTTACTTAGTTTTATGCGTTAATATATGAATAAATGCATATGTAAGTGCCAAATGAATGCTTATGATGATTATGTTGTTGCCATGAGATTGTTTGTGAAATTGCTATGGAAACTGAGATTATACCCAGTTTACATAAGTTAACATGCTTAACAAAAGGTACTAGGTGGGAAAATATAGTCGGCCTCGGTCGGCGGGAAATAATAGTCAGTGACGACCGGCAGGAAATATACTCAAGTACCTAAGCATGACTAGCGGGAAAAGAATTTTCGATGTGCACATTGGCGGGAAAAGTGGGTTATAGGAAAGTTTCCATAAAAAGTTGTTGTGATTGATAATGTGTCCATGATATGAGCATGTCACGTATATCATGGAACTGGAGGATGATAATTGAATAAATGTACACATGATCATGCATAAATTATACTAGATTTGTGATTATGTGATTGATTTCCCAAAAATATGTTTTGCAAAGTGATTATTACTCTAAAAGAACCACTCACTGAGCTTAGTAGCTTACACTCTTCAAAATGTTTTCTTATATCCTCCCTCCCCCCAGGTAGCAAAGCGGAGTGTTCAAGAAGGAGTCTACTAACCACCAACACACCAAGACTTGGTAAATTCTCAAGGCACGGCTCGGATCATGTAATAAAGAATATAGGAAATTGAACTATGTGTATGAAAGGAGGATTGTCCACAAAACCCACAGTCTGTATATTTTGTAAAGAACAACCCCTTTTCCAACACCTACAACCCCGGGTGGAAAAACCACCCAAACTTTGCTGGAAGAATCAACAACAAAATTTTCAATCTATGGCACAAAAAGAAGGGTCACCAGGGTTCTTTCAACGCAGCAACGGTCAATAGAGCAACCAAGCAAGTAGCTCACAGCAACCACCGCAATCTTCTTCCCTAGAAAGCCTATTGAATAAATATATAGAGAAAAATGAGACGGTGCTTCAAAGTCAGGCTACGTCCATCCGCAATCTTGAATTACAAATAGGCCAAATTGCAAATGAGCTCAAAAGTAGACCGCAAGGGGCATTGCCAAGTTCAACCGAGCTTCCACGCAACCCAGGGGGTTCAGGTAAGGAACAATGTCAAGTTGTGACATTGCGCAATGGAAAGACTGTGGAGGGAGAAAAGAAGGAGCAGAGCAGATCAACCTCCATCACAGCTGAACCTGAGATTGTGGCAATGCAAGAAGAAGAAAAAAAAAATGAAGCAGTAAAACCTAAGGTTGCGTCAACCTCAAAGTCAAATGAAAAAAGAACCATGAAAGTCCAGTTACCACCTTTCCCTCAGAGGCTAAAGAAGAAGAAAAACAAAGAGGTACAGTACCAACGCTTCATGTCTATGCTGAAACAATTACATGTTAATATTCCTTTCAATGAAGCGACTGAGAAAATGCCTGCCTATGCCAAGTTTCTGAAGGACATGGTAACCAAGAAAAGAGGCGCTGGAAAATTTTCCACGGTGGCACTAACGTAAAGTTCCAAATCTTTTATCCCACCGAAGATGAGTGATCCTAGGAGCTTCACTATTCCTTGCTCCATAGGAGGACTCTATATTGGGCAAGCCCTGTGTGACTTTGGAGCCAGCATAAATTTGATGCCGCTATCAATCTTTCGAAAACTAAATGGAGGGCAACTTATGCCCACATCCGTGACTCTCCAACTGGCCGACAGATCTCTAGTTCATCCAGAGGGTAAGGTGAAGGACGTGTTAATCACGATTGATAAATTTATTTTGCCAGCTGACTTCATCATCCTGGATTATGAGGCCAATAAAGATGTGCCTATCATTTTGGGACGACCTTTCCTATCAACGGGGCGTGCTCAAATTGATGTGCACAAGGGCGAGATCACTTTGAGCATAAACGGACAGAAGATCAAATTTAATATAATTCGTGCCATGAAATTTCCTGATGAGGAAGACTTGCCAGATTCGGAAGATGACTTGAATTTGATTGAAGAAGAAAAGTTTGATGAAGAATATGAAGAAAAGGATGTTGACGCATCCGTAGCTGCCTGCAATGCGATCATAGCAAAAACAAACAAGGAAGAAGGACCGATCGCAATGTAAGAAGAAGAACCGAAGGAAGAAAGAAAAATAACGCAACCTTCTCTCGTGGAGCCACCAACCCTTGAACTAAAAACCCTACCAACACATCTAAAGTACGCATTTCTGGGGCAAAATGAGAACCTGTCGGTAATAATTTCCTCTACGCTCAACGCAGATCAAGAGAATACATTGATGAGCATTCTCAAAAAGCATGTGCAAGCAATCAGCTAGACGCTCGCTGATATCAGAGGAATTAGTTCCGCGTACTGCATGCACCACATTCGCCTTGAGAACGACCACAAAACAACCATTGAAAATCAACACAGACTTAACCCTACGATGAAAGAGGTCGTCAAAAAGGAGATTATCAAGTGGTTGGATGCGGGCATTATCTATCCCATTGCAGATAGCACGTGGGTCAGCCTCGTGCAATGTGGGTTGAAGAAAGGCAGAATGACGGTAGTCCCTAATGAAAACAATGAATTGATGGAACATGAGACATACACAGTGGAATTAGGATCTAATTACACTCTAATTGCTTCTAATTTAAAGGAAATAAGCATACAAATGGAGGAAAAAAAAACAGTAAATAAAAGTGGATAACAAACAACCTTTGTAGCTTTCGAACATCGCTTTTCCTCACTGAATCTCGACCCGAACTCTTCCGGACCACCACTAGAATTGACCTACTATCCTCTGGACTCAGAACTGGGTTGTGGGACTCGGTGGATGAAGGAAACCGAGAGAGAAAAGATATGGAAAATAAGAATGAGTTTGGGTTTGGGTTTTTATTTCACTCAAAGAAAAGAGAATTTTCCAGCCAAAATTTAGAAAACTCTTTTGGCAAAAATGGCAAAAGTTTTTTAATCCAAAATGAAAGCCCAACTTATAGAAAAAACCAAGCAACAATTGCATGAACCAAATCCATAAAAACCCAACACCTATAATCCACTATCTTAGTGGGCTTAATGTCTCCACTATAAGCCAACACCTAGCCCACTATTTTGTTAGTGGAATTATCCAACAAAAGTTTGGATTTTCCCACTAACTATAGTCAAAGGGCAAAAGTCATTTGGTCAAAGTTAAACTTTGACCAAAAAGTCAACATTTTGACTTTTATGATTTTTTTCGTGTTGACTAATTTTGACCTCCTGAGCATGAATCCGCATTCATTTTCTCGAAATTCAAATCACATTTGAATATAAGGTCAGTCAAAGTTTGACTTTTCAAAGTCAAAAGTTAACTCTTTGACTTTTTACATCTTTAACCATTTCCATTATTTCCGAGCTTCTGAATATGAACGTATTCATATTCTTGATATTTAAATCACATTTAAATATTAAAGTTGTATCTCTAAACTGAAAAAAACCCGACCACTATATCACATATACTTGTCGGTTTCTCTCTCTTCACCTAATTCGAACAATTCGAATCATTCTATCATACTGTTCTAAGTTTATTCCATATGAGCCAGTAGGGGAACCTAATGGACCTATAGATCATGGGCTCCAACGATCTGAGATTAGCTGGCTAAACTCTTTAGACGGAGCTAATCAACATTTGTTAACTAACTGGTCATTCCACTATAGTCCCATAATTGCACTCCCCTCACTATAGATATATTTGTGTCCATTTGATATAACCATGATTAGTAAGCTAATCCTTCACAGGTTGTTCGTAATCTCAGTTGGGTCATAAAAACCGTTTTACCCCCAAGACTACATCTTGTTCCTTAAGTTCCACTGATCCTCTAATGAACAATTGGTTTAAGGTCCAACCTATAAACCGAATACCTCTCGGGCCAAGGAGAGGATAGGGCCCCTTGTTCAAGACCTGGATTCAGTACTAAAGGGAACAACCTATCTACTATCCTTATAACGGGTAGGAGTGAATTCCGTCTTGCACCCTATGTTCCCGGCTATCCACCCGATCTTACCCCTGAAATGGGAGGCTTATTGGGCCAACGATATTGAGCTGCCCTCACCTATGCAGATCTAAGGATAATTCCGAGTGAGCAGGAGTTCATAGTTAGCTCAGGATTAAGATTAAGTTACCTAGGTCATCAATTAACGAAATAGTCAGTTGTATACATAAAACGACATTTAAAACGTAAAAAGTGACTATTTCATGGTTCAGTCTTATGCAAACTCTTTACATAGGATGCCCCCACTTACATATCTCTATATGAACGATTCAAGATCACATCGTTTGTACTAACTACAAAGTGGGCCGTATCCATAGTGTTCCCAGGATAAGGTGCCCAACCTTATTCATATACTATAGACCATTTTGGCTATATATTTGAACTTGATCCACATTTATGTCACTACATAAAGTTCAAACTACATTAAATAGCCTCAAGACCTTAGCTTATTGGATTCAAGATACAATTTCAATAACAACTTTATCGAAAAATAAAACAGAATATGTTTATTAATTTACAAACTACGAGTTTTAGGACATAAAATCCAACAAACTCCCACTTGGACTAAAACTCCTAGTGGAGTATCACAATGTTGAATTTAAGTGAGAAACATATTAGTACAATAAACATATGAATATAATAAACTAGGGCATATATCCAAAAGTTCTCCCACTTGTCCTAGTTTACAAACTTTGTAGACCTAGACTCTATAGGTGACCTTCAAACATTTTAGTCTGAGGGCCCTTGTAAAAGGATCAGCAATGTTTTTCTCAGAAGATATCTGGGTCACTACAACTTCTCCACAATGTACGATATCTCGGATCAGATGGTATTTGCACTCAATATGCTTGCCGTGATTGTGGCTTCTTGGTTCTCTTGAATTTGCCACTGCACCACTATTATCACAATATAGGGTGATAAGCAGATGCATATTTAGAACGACTTCCAAATCTATCAAGAATTTCCTCAACCATACTACTTCCTTTGCTGCTTCACAAACAACTACGTATTTAGCTTCCATTGTGAACTCTGAAATAGAGTTTTGCTTCACACTTCTCCACACTACTGCTCCTCTATTCAGAATGAACAATAATCCTGATGTAGATTTTCTTGCATCTTTATCGGTTTGAAAATCAAAGTCAGTGTATCTAGTAAGGATCAAATCCTTAGTACCATACACGAGCATGTAGTTCCTCATTCTCCTAAAATACTTGAGGATATTTTTAACGGAAGTCCAATGAACATATCCAGGATTGGACTGATACCTACTGACTATCCCTACTGCGTAGCATATGTCAGGTCTAGTACATAACATTGCATACATCAGGCTCCCTACTATAGAAGCATAGGGAATGCGTCTCATATCCTCAATCTCTTGAGGTGTCTTAAGACATTGATCCTTTGACAAATGAATTCCATATCTGTAAGGTAACAAACCTCTTTTGGAATTCTGCAACATTTTGTCTATATAAGTTGCTTGAGACATGGCTAGTGTTTTTTTCTTGCGGTTTTGAATAATCTGAATCCCAAGAACATACTGCGCATTTCTCAAATATTTCATTTGGAACTGCGTTGCTAGCCATTTCTTGATGTCATAGGTAACCTACTTTATTCCCAATGAGTAGAATATCGTCAACATATAAAACTAAGAATGCTATAGTAGAATTGACGATCTTCTTGTAACACAAGGCTCGTCAACATTCTGTTCAAAGCCATCAGATTTAATCGCAGTATCAAATCTTATATTCCAAGATCTAGAAGCTTGTTTCAACCCATAAATAGATTTTTGAAGCTTACAAACCTTTTGTTCTTGACCCTGTGCAATAAACCCCTCTGGTTGAGCCATATAGATACTCTCCTCAAGATTTCCGTTTAGAAAGGTTGTCTTGACATCCATCTGCCAAATTTCATAGTCATAAAAGGTGGCAATGGATAAGAGTATTCTAATCGACTTAAGCATGGCAATGGAAGAGAAAGTTTCTTCATAGTCCACTCCCTCTCTCTGGGTATAACCCTTTGCCACAAGTCGAGCCTTAAAAGTCTGTACTTTACCGACTTGGTCTCATTTTCTCTTGTAGATCCACTTACAACCAATTGGTTTTACATCATTTGGTTGATCTAAAAGTTCCCAGACAGAATTGAAGTACATAGACTCCATTTCAAGGTCCATGGCTTTGACCCACTGATCATAGTCCACATCTTTTATCGCCTGTTTATAGGTCGATGGATCCTCTATGCCGTCATCAGGTATGACAACTTGTGTTTCTGTTAAACTCAAGTAACGGTCAGGCTGATGAACAACCCTCCCACTACGTCGAGGCATTCTCAACTCTTGAGAAGGATGTGACTGACTAGATGTACTAGTTTTATCTACTACATAAGTAGATGAACTAGCTCTATCTGTAGCGTTTTTGGAAATTTCATTCAATACTAGTCTACTGCGAGGTTGATGACTTCTTATGTGTTCTTCCTCTAAGAATGGCATTTGTGGATACAAATACCTTATTCTCTTGAGGATCGTAAAATAGACCACCTTTTGTTTCTTTTGGATAACCTACAAATAGGCATAGTTTTGAACGACGTTCCAATTTTTTAGGATTTTGCACCAACACGTATGTCGGGCATCCCCAAATCCTAAAGTGACGTAAACTGCCTTTACGCCCATTCCATAGCTCATAAGGTGTCTCTGAAACACTTTTAGAGGGAACGTTATTCAAAATATAGACAGCAGCCTCTAATGCATGTCCCCAAAAGGAATCAGGTAACTCAGCAAAGCTCATCATTGAGCGAACTATGTCCAACAAGGTTTTGTTTCTTCTTTCAGATACACCGTTCTGCTGAGGCATAATAGGTGCAGAGAGTTGTGACTTGATTCCGTGTTCTATCATATAGTCCTAGAATCTTAAGTCCATGTATTCTCCACCTCGATCTGATCGTAGTGTCTTAATTGTTTTACCTAACTGGTTCTCAACCTCAACCTTATATTCTTTGAACTTTTCAAAAGAATCAGACTTGTGATGCATTAGGTAAATATAACCATACCTTGAATAATCATCAATAAAACTAATGAAATATTCATACACTGTGAAACCCGGATTTCCATTATTCCTACTTAAGCAGGTGGTTAAGGAAATTAACTAAGTAAAAGTTAAATCCTATGTTGAAGTGAAGGAAAATTTCTAGGTGTTGAATAGATTTTCCTTGAATAGTTGAGTTAAGCTTTAATTGATGAAAATTTGACTAAGTGTTGGACTAGGCATTGCCATGCATTGGCCATAAGATCTTGGAAAGATTATTTGGGCCAAGGGAGAAGTTGAAGTGGGAGTGATGCATGCCTTAGAGGTTAGACCAACGCATTAGGCTAGTTGGATGCGTTGGATCCGTTGGATGCATTGGATGATGGATGCGTTGGATGCATTGGATGCATTAGATGATGGATGCGTTGGATACGTTGGGTGCGTTGGATGATGGATACATTGGATGCGTTGGATGCGTTGGATGATGGATCCGTTGGATGCATTGGATGCGTTGGTGAAGGAAGGAAAATGGAAGTGAGGCATTGGGATGGCACGAGGGTGGGAGGGTGGCATGAGTCAAGCAACCTCGGCCAAATGCCCAGCCATGCGTCGAGCAACCTCGGCCAAATGCCTAGCCATGCATCGAGCAACCTCGGCCAAATGCCCAGCCATGTGTCGAGCAACCTCAGCCAAATGCCCAGCCATATGTCAACCAACCTCAGCCAAATGCCCAGCCATGCGTCGAGCAACCTTGGCCAGACGCCCAGCCATGCGAAGAGCATCCTCGGTCAAACTACCCAGCCATGCGTCAATGTACCCAACCCATGCGTCGAGCATTGTCGAGCCTACCGAGCGGCCATGCCCATGCATCAATGCCTATGCAGCGAGTGCCCTATTGAACACCCCTGCCATGCGGCCAAGCACGCCCATGCGGCCGAGCAAGCGAACGATGGCCAGCCTATGCAGCACGCCCATGCGTCGAGCGGCCAGCCTATGCAGCACGCCTATGTGTCGGTGGCCAGCACCATGTGCCCATGCCAAGCAAGCCGTGTGATGCTACCTAGTGAGCCATGCGTCGAGGATGGGCGGTCACCCTATGCATTGGTGATGGCTAGCTCTTGCGATGGCTAAGTTGGATTGCGATGGTAATGAATTGGCTTGCTATGCGTTGGTTATAGGCTATGCATTGAGTATGGACTATGCTTTGAACATCCAAGAGTTGGACGCATATAAAGGATGAGATCACCTAAAAAACTTCATCAAACCATGTGTCTTCTTTGGAGGAAGCCTTAAGCCTTAAGAATTTGAGGTGGTTGCATCAGATTGGAAGCTCATGCATTGGCTACATGGGAGAAAGACTCTTAGATTGCGTTGATCAAAAAATGTGTTGGTAGTGTGAGGGAGAAACACTTGGACATGCAGCCAAGTAGGTGGTGTCGACTTTGAAGAAGGATTGGATGCCTATAAATAGGGCCAAAAGACTTCATTTTTAGATCACAATTCAAAAATACAGTAAAAAGAGTGGGAGAATTGAGCAAGCCTTGCGTTGGCCAAAATCCATGCGTTGGTCATAGAATTTCAAAGAGGACGCATTGGACAGTGAAAGTCTGGAAAGCAGCATCAATTTGGGACGAGGAGTTCTCCCAATTTACTCGTGCGTTTGGAGTGATTTCAAAGCCAACTGAAAGCTCTGAAAGTCTAGTATTCATGGTAGGCCGGAGGAAAAACTCCAAGGAATCGGGTTGGAGAACGAGGAAAAGACCGAGCAGTCGGGTAAGCTGGGCAAGTCTTAATGCTTTGATGATTCCGGCCAAACCACGAGAAGTTATAAGCTAAGATTTTATGGTAAGCTTCCTGAGACATTTTAGAACATGTTTGCAGAAGGAAGTATCTTAAAATAAGATATGAAACTATGATTAATCTGAGATTTAATTTGAATCTGGATTTTAGGGTTCAAAAGGGAGCCCGAGGTGACAAAGGAACTTCTAGAGAGAAAGGTTCCTAAACGATCAAGGTGAGTGACTAAAATATTTAAAATGTTTTAAGAAACCATATGCTAAAGAAAGATCTTTCAGATAAAGACATGTTTCTAAGTTTTATTAAAGAAAGTCATTTTATAACTAGTTTTACTTGAAACTCGATACCGAAGGACATTTAAGAAGGTAACTGAGTAGCTCAAAAATACCCAAGTGTGGGGTAGTTCTTTTGATAAAAATCAGTTTTCTGGTCACTCACTGGGCTTTATAGCTCATGCTTTCCAAATGTTTTTCTTTTCTTCCCAGGTAGTGAAAGGTGAGGAGTTCCAAGGTGCTACTAAGGTCAAAGTCTGCCACATGCCACAGTTACACTTCCGGAGGGTTTTACGGTTGTCGTTATAAACTTTGTTGTTAAGTCTTTGAGTTGTATAAACGTTACATTGTTGTAAAATAAAATGGGCCTACTTAATCAGTTGATTGTTCAATTTGTACATTGGTATACGAGTTATTTCCGCAAGAGTTATTAGGCAGTAAGTGTCAACAAAAGGGTTGATAACTGCTGCAGTCATGCCCTTCCTCAGGAGCGGGGTGTGACACACCCACCTTGAGCTTTTACATTCATCGATCCACAGAGGTCCGAATGTATGAGCTCTAAGGGTATTGTGGCTCTAAAACCTTTTCCAGTAAAAGATATCTTAGTCATTTATCTCTCAAGACAAGACTGACATGGAGATAAAGAATTTTCTTCTAACTGATTTAGGAGTCCATTTTTAACCAATCACTCAATTCTTTTGAGATTTATGTGGCCAAATCTTAGGTGTCATAGATAGGCATTAGAAGAAACTTTTTGTCTTTTATTCTGAGTTTCAGCTGTTCTAAACATCTCAGTATTTAAGACAAATTTTGCTTTAGTTGGTCTTAACTTATATAAGTTGTTTTCAAGTATAGCAGAACAAATTTGAATACCTTTTCTGAAGAATGAACGCTTCATTTTAGGAGCATACAAAACATCTTTAAGTATGATATATCTATCGTTGAAAAAAAAACTTCAATTCTCTCACTGCTTCGGCCGAGACAACCTCTCCTGTTCCAACCTTGAGGGTAATCTCGCCTTCTTCAAGCTTTATCCAGGAACTAGTTTCCTGAAAAGAGAAGCAAATATGATTAGTGGCTCCTGAATCCAATATCCAGGTTGAGGTATCATCCAACACTAAACATGTCTCAGTAACTAGTAAATCATATTTACTTTGTGCTTCTTTCGAGGCAAGGGCCTAAGGACATTCCTCAGTTAAGAAAAATCTCAAGTCATCTATTACTAGTGTTGAATTCATTTTTTTTTTTTCCTTGTTGAGTAATTATCGCCATTTAGTTTCTCGGAAGCTAAGAGTTGATCGAAAGAGCTAGTCATGCTGAAAAGAAAAACATATCCTTTTTAATAAAAAAAAACATTAATCTTTTAAATCCAATCAAGTTTAGCAAAATAACTAATAATGTACCCTTCATTATTACATTTTGCAACGATATTTCAATGGTTTAGAATAACCTCCACCGAGGGGTGATCGACTATTCCTCCGTTGATTCAAGACTATCTTGACTAGATACTATCACCAGAATAACTCTTATTCCTATAGCAGCTCAATTATCGCTACTTTGGTCAAGAATTTACTAACACTTAGTAATTCTCGTAAGTGTGACCCTCCATTTTCAGACCTCAAAGATCGGAATCATTATGCTCCCGAAGTTGGAAAGACAAGAATGAAAATAGACCTGAGAGACCCTATCAATTTCTAGAGTTCACGTAGTTCCAAATCCTATAATACAGCCCTCCAATTGGTAAGGTCGCTCCAGGGAAGACATGCAGGCGCATTATAGGAATCTCACGGTGCGACCTAATGGAAGAGACTATAGGATGTGTTGACACACTTCCTTCTCCCACTTACTATGAACAACTTCCCCTATTAACCTTGGTATTGACTCATGCAAACACTCTCCGAATGGAGTTCGGTCCCAGGGCGACCCAAAGCCAAGCATGAATCTCACGGTGTGAACTCTTAGGGACGCTGGAGCTTAAAGTACATTACTTCTCTCCAGCTGAAGTGTTCTAGACAGTTGGGGTATAAAATACTTAACGATACATTTCAGCTAACTAAACATATCCTAAGTCTACGTGATCTATCCGAGTATAACTTTTATACTGGATTTTTAACCTACGATGTCTAGGTGATAAACAAATTTTATTACCTCACACCGCTCATGCATGCTCATAAAACCGGTTTAACTAACTCAGACGCCGGCTCGTTATAGATTTTAGAAGTTTAGGTTATTTTATAACAATTATAAAATAAATTATAACAATTATAACCCTAGAGCATTCATCTATAACATGCTTCTTTCAATCAAACATGCTTTAATATAACACTTATATTAAAACTAAGCATGCACAGTATATATTTTATAACACTTATTAAGATATAGCAAATGCATGTCACATGCTTTTCCTATGGTGGGTTTTAAAACTATATGGCATACTATATACACACATAATCAAACAACATTATACATCACATGCATAATAGGTAAACAACACTAAAGTGGACCGATTTTGGCATTAAAAACAAACAAATAACTAATTTATTACAAAATTCAGCAATCAGCTTCCCGGAATCGGCTTCAAACACCTTGAACCATCTTGAACCAGCCAAAAAACTCTCGAACCGGCCCAAAAACTCCAAAAACCAAGTTGAACCGGTCAAACTGGCTCAACCAGGACAAACGAACCCTCCAGACCATCTGGACCGGCTGGTCAACCCTCGCTGGCGCGGTCAATGGAAACACGGGTCGGGTTGGGTCAACAGAAATCATGGGTTGCGAGCAGAGCGGGCATCGAGTTGGGTCGGATCGCGGAACGGGTCAGAAAATTTTGTCGACAGCTGGCGCGCGCGGGGCTTCTCCGAATCAGGTTGGACCCGGGATGACGGGTCGGGTCTGGGCGGGACAGGCATGCAAGAAAGCTTCGAACCGGGTTGGATGGCTGCTCGAGTCGGGTCTGGGAGTCATTCTCGAGTCTGGAGACAAAAATCGGGTCTATAAGCAAATTTTCTCCAAATTTGTTGTTGTCCTCTCTCTCGGAATCAAGCAATTACAGCCTAATTTCAACTCTAATGATCCAACAAATTTACAAACCCTTTTTCACACATTAATGTTCATAAACATGTGAGCAATTACAAATTTTCACAAGAAATTTAGAGAAAAACAATGCCAAAATCATAATAAATTCACTTTAGTCCACATTTCATTCAACACATGAATAGATAGGAAAAAAACACCCACCAAAAGCAATTGAGCATAATTCTTGCATGCTCTGATACCACATGATGGAACACGAGATATACGCAGCGGAATTAGGATCTAATTACACTCTAATTGCTTCTAATTTAAAGGAAATAAGCATGCAAATGGAGGAAAAAAACAGTAAATAAAAGTGGATAGCAAACAACTTTTGTAGCTTTCGAACACCGCTTTTCCTCGCAGAATCTCGATCCAAACTCTTCCGGACCACCACTAGAGTTGACCTACTATCCTCTGGACTCAGAACCGGGTTGTGGGACTCGATGGATGAAGGAAACAAAGAGAGAGAAAAGAGATGGAAAATAAGAATGAATTTGGGTTTGGGTTTTTATTTCACTCAAAGAAAAGAGAATTTTCCAGCCCAAATTTAGAAAACTCTTTTGGCAAAAATGGCAAAAAAATTTTAATCCAAAATGAAAGTCCAATTTATAGAAAAAACCTAAGCAACAATTGAACCAAATTCATAAAAACCCAACACCTATAATCCACTATCTTAGTGGGCTTAATGTCTCCACTATAAGCCAACACCTAGCCCACTATTTTGTTAGTGAAATTATCCAACAAAAGTTTGGATTTTTTCACTAACTATAGTCAAAGGGCAAAATAGTCATTTGGTCAAAGTCAAACTTTGACCAAAAAGTCAACATTTTGACTTTTATGATTTTTTCCGTGTTGACTAATTTTGACCTCCCGAGCATGAATCCGCATTCATTTTCTCAAAATTCAAATCACATTTGAATATAAGGTCGGTCAAAGTTTGACTTTTCAAAGTCAAAAGTCAACTCTTTGACTTTTTACATCTTTGACCATTTCCATTATTTTCGAGCTTCCGAATATGAACGTATTCATATTCTTGATATTTAAATCACATTTAAATATTAAAGCTGTATCTCTAAACATAAATCCGACCACTCTATCACATATACTTGTCGGTTTCTCTCTCTTCACCTAATTCGAACAATTCGAATCATTCTATCATATTGTTCTAAGTTTATTCCATATGAGCCAGTAGAGGAACCTAATGGACCTATAGATCATGGGCTCCAACGATTCAAGATTAGCTGGCTAAACTCTTTAAACGGAGCTAATCAACATTCGTTAACTAACAGGTCATTCCATTATAGTCCCGTAGTTGCACTCCCCTCACTATAGATATATTTGTATCCATTTGATATAACCATGATTAGTAAGCTAATCCTTCACAGGTTGTTCGTAATCTCGGCTGGGTCATAAAAACCGTTTTACCCCCAAGACTACATCTTGTTCCTTAAGTTCCACTGATCCTCTAATGAACAATTGGTTTAAGGACTAACCTATGAACTAAATCCCTCTCGAGCCAAGGAGAGGGTAGGGCCCCTTGTTCAAGACTTGGATTTAGTACTAAAGGGAACAACCTATCTAGTATCCCTATAATGAGTAGGAGTGAATTCTGTCTTGCACCCTATATTCCTAGCTATCCACCCGATCTTACCCCTGAAATGGGAGGCTTATTGGGCCAATGATATTGAGCTGCCCTCACCTATGCAGATCTAAGGATAATTCCAAGTGAACAGGAGTTCATAGTTAGCTCAGGATTAAGATTAAGTTACTTAGGTCATCAATTAACGAAATAGTCAGTTGTATACATAAAACGGCATTTAGAACATAAAAAGTGACTATTTCATGGTTCAGTCTTATACAAACTCTTTACATAGGATGCCCCCACTCACATATCTCTATATGAACGATTCAAGATCACATCATTTGTACTAACTACAAAGTGGGCCGTATCCATAGTGTCCCCAAAATAAGGTGCCCAACCTTATTCATATACTATAGACCATTTTGGCTATATATTTGAACTTGGTCTACATTTATGTCACTACATAAAGTTCAAACTACATTAAATAACCTCAGGACCTTAGTTTATTGGATTCAAGATTACAATTTCAATAACAACTTTATCGAAAAAAAATAGAATATGTTTATTAATTTACAAACTACGAGTTTTAGGACATAAAATCCAACATGAGTTAATACCACAGAGAACCATCACTGGATGGCGCATCTATATGGACTACTACAAATTGAATGCGGCCATAAAGAAAGATCACTTCCCTCTGCCATTCATCGATCAAATACTGGACAGATTAGCAAGGAATGATTTTTATTATTTCTTGGATGAATATGCCATGTCACACCCCACCCCAGACCACCCTCTAAGCCTAGGAAAAGGCGTGATTGCAGCAGTTATCAACCCTTTGGTTGACACTTACTGCCTAATAACTCTTGCGGAATAACTCTGATACCAAGATATAACTCATATACAACGAAATGTCTTTAGGCCAAAAATTTATTAATTCAGAAACATAACATGTTTAGAGTAATTACAACACTAGATTCACAAGTCCCAAAGCCCAAAATCCTAGTCCCTATATGAACAACTATAACATGTGTACAATATTCACAGTAACCACCTAACAGACGGGTTACAATATCTTTATCCTTTAGTGGCAGAGCAAATGCAGAGCTATCTTCTGAGGATTTGACCGCTACCTGAGGGAAAGGAAAACATTTGAAAATGGGGTGAGCTTGCTAGCTCAGTGAGTGACTTAAGAAATATAACTGATTCTTATGAAAAAATTTCAATAAAGAGTTTAAACTTAAATATAAGCTTCTACAGTACCTTGTACGGCAGTATAAACACTTTCCAAGCATAAAACATATAAAACTGTTTAAATCATGAAACAGTAAAACCATTTCTCAGTTGAGAATAACCCTGTTGTGGTTAAAAATAATCCCAACACCAACTACTAGTCAAGAGAGAACCCTTTTGCTCAATCTCTGACTCTATCTACCTACGTGCACGTGGCCATACTAAGTACCATCATACCTTAGGTACTTCTGCTCGGATACCTTCTCAAATGTCCTTCATTATCGAGCTGCTAGGATACCTTCTCAAATGTTCTTTGGTATCAAGTTAGTTTGGTACCTTCTCAAACGTCCTTCAGTACCAAGTTGGTTAGACACCTTCTCAAATGTCCTTCGGTATCTAGTTGGGCGGATACCTTCTCAAATGTCCTTCGGTATCACGTTTTAAGTAAAACTAGTCATAAATGACTTTCTCTTTAAAGCATGTAAATTATAACATATATAAAAACATAGCTTTAAAGATACTAACGCATGCTAGGTATATTTAACACATATAAATAGCTTTTCAACAAACTTCCCACACATGCATGCATTTAAAACATAACTCATGGTTTGCTTGGAAATCACTTTGTAAAACTAGCTGGCATGAGAATAATCTTCTTTAAAACATGCTTTATTTAAAACATTTTAAATATTTATTCAAATGTTTTAGTCCCTCACCTCGATCGCTTAGGAAACTTTCTCTCTAGAAGTTCCTCGTTTACCTCGGGCTCCCTTTTACACCCCTAGAATCCATATTCAATTTGCAACTCTGATTACTCATAGTTATAAGCCTTATTTCGAGATACTTCCTTCTACAAAAATGTTCTAAATTATCTCAGGAATCTTACCCTAAATTCTGAGCTCAGAAATTCTCGTGGTTTTTTCGGAATCATAAAATCTTCAAAACTGGCCCAATCTTACCTGACAGCCTGACCCTTCTATATTATTCTCAGTTTCCAGCCCGATCCCTTCGAGCTTCTTCTCCAGAAGCCCTACCTTGAAAACTATACTTTCAGATATTTCAAGTGGCTTTGAAATCACTCCAAAAGCACGAGTATATTGGGAGAACTTCTCGTCCCAAGATGGTGCTGTTTTCCAGACTTCACTATCCACTGCGTGTCCCCCTTGAAACTTTATGATCAATGCATGGATTTTGCTCTCAACGCAATGTTTACTCAGCTCTCCCACTCTTTTTAATTTCTTTTTGAATTTTTGATCTAAAAAAGAAGTCCTTGGCTCTATTTATAGGCGTCCAAACACTCTCCAAGGTCGACACCTTCTACTTGGCTGCATGTCCAAGTGTTTCCTCCTCACACTATTAACTCAATGTTCAATCAACGCAATGTAATCCTTCCCCTATATAGCCAACGCATGGGGCTTAATTTGCATGTCTCCTCATGCACCCACCTCAAATCCTTAAGGCTTAAGGTTTCTTCCCAAGAAGACACATGTCTGATGACGTCTTCTCTGTGAGCTCATCTTTCATATGCGTCCACAACCCTTGGATGTTCAACGCATAGTAGGCCTTTGTTCCACTTGGTTTTCCAACACACCACCATCGCAACCCATCTTAGTCACCGCAAGCCTAACCATCGCAAGAGCCAGCCACCACCAATGCATAGGTTGGCCGCTCGTCCTCGACACATTGCTCACTCAGCATCACCGCAAGGCTTGTTTGGCATCGATGCATGGCACTTGGCATAGGCGCTAGTCACCGACACATGGGCGTGTGGCATAGGCGTTAGGCATCGCTCGCAGGGCTCGCTTGGCCACATGGGCACTTGGCAGGGCGCTCGACGCATAGTCGCTCGATAGGGAACTCAACGCATAAGCTGGGCACTTGGTAGAGGCGTTTGGCATGGGCGCTCGACGCATGGGCTGGGCGCTTGGTAGAGGCGCTTGACGCATGCCTTGCCCACGTCCTCGCCTATCCTTGTGTCCGCATGTCCTTTGCACTGCCGACCCTCGTGCCATCCAACCTTCCAAAGCATCACTTCAACTTTCTTCCTTCAACTGCATACCACCCTTCCAACACATCCATCACATCCAACACATCCATCATCCAACGCATCCATCATATAGGTTTATACTTAGCCAGTTTTCCAATTTTTTCCCCAAAAGTCAAGCTTCCAAATTTCCTCTTTTCTAATTTTCCACCTTTTTTTCTACCATTACAAACTAGTTTTTTAATGACCCGACCCCCTAGGACTTAGGTTAGATCGTTACTAAAATAAATGCATGCATAAAATTTAAAACGACACTCAGTTATGTTGAAATAAATGTTAATTAAACAAGATAAGTTCAAAAGACATTTATTAAATGCAATTGTTAAAACAATAATAGGGTACCCATAATTCGTAAAGACTATTAAAAGTATATAGAATAAATAATCCGTAATAATAAGTTTAAGACAGTAAAACTAAACATTAAGGGAAAAAAATAAGGACTCTAAATGTCATGATGCGGAAGCGTAAAAACTAGTCCCAGTGGCACGATCATGAATTCCGCTGCGCCATCGCCGGTGCATCTCTACCCTTAACTGAAACATCAACATAAGAAAGAATAAGCATGAAATACTCAGTAAGTAACCCCACCACTGGGGTCAGGCTAGGCCTCTATGTCCTCTAGATACCCACCTACAACATATAAACAAATGGAACAAACGAGAGACTGAGCCCTATCTTATTATAGTTAAGTATGCCCACAAAACTGGTGAACCTCAAAGGGAACACAAAACTGGTAAATCCCGAAGGAAACACAAACTAGTGAATCCCGAAGGAAACACAAACTGGTGAATCCCGAAGGAAACACAAACTGGTGAGCGTCTAACTAATCAATGAGGATAGTCACACAGTCTCAACGTTCTAAGAATCAACATTGTACAATACTAGAACATACATGAAAATCCTTGATACCATGGCTCCATCACATACACATGATTATTGACAACATATCATACTACATTCATGTATACCTTACATCATAATCCCACAGCATGCAAGTATACTTCAACACCAGTAGATCAGATATCAACATATGAAAACACATACCATCATATACTAACGATCAAGTGCCTAGGTGTATCTTTCAACAAAACAGAACCCGTGCCAGAACATACTTGATTCAGGTCATACTATCAGTTAACATGCTAATATTTACCATAACATACACTTATCACCCGAGCATACAAATAAAACCTGGCCCGTGGGCAGTTCCAATGGTAAGATTACTTACCTTAATCGAAATTCCACAGATAAACTCCAACAACCAAACGATGACCACGATTTGAAGAAACAACCCTATCATACGAATACAACCATAAAATTTTAGTCCAATAATAATTGCGACACCTCAGATTCAAAACCACAACACCCCAAAAGCTTACCCAAGGAACTTGATTAACAACCACTCCAAAATCTCCTTCCAACAAATTTTAACTCCCAATGGACGACAGCTTGGAACCTTAAAGATACAAGGGTTAAGTCAACTTAATTCGGTAATCAAAACGTGCCCACAAACCAACAATAAGGACCATAACTCTTACCAAAACTCTTGACGAATGGTCTTGAATCCGCTAGACAGTCGCTGCTATAATTTCCCAAGCTCAAATCTAAAATCAAAATAATGTGACTAATTTAATCCTTAATCCAACTTAGTGGCCATACAAAATCTTTCAAGAAACCCAACCACCAAAATAGATCTTACCAAAATCTAAGAGTTAAGCTGCTGGAAGACGGTGCAGCAAGTGGCGATCAGGAGGTTTGATCGGCGGTGGTCAGGGGGCTAAAGCGGCGGCGGTATTCGTGGCTAGGAGCTGCGGCAACTCAGACAGCTCTCCAGCTGGGTGAGCGGTGCGACTCCGATGGCGACTCTCTGACTGGGCGAGCGATGTGACATCGAGTTTCGATAGCGAGGGAGGTGGCGGTAAGAGATGGATTTGGGCAGTGAGGAAGGCGACGGTGAGATAGGTTTGGCTCGTGCAACGAAGGGGGGTCGTGACTTGCAAGAGGAAAATTTGGGGGAAAGGGTTTCGTGCATGAGGGAGAAGGGATGGGTTTTATTTTTATAAATTTATTTTATAAAACTAATAATAATAATAATAATAATAATAACTAAAAAGGAAATAACATAATTACATTTAAATCATTTTCTTAATCCACTTTATACTATTTATTTCCTTCCTTTTCAAAAGAAAATTAATTCCTGCCATTAGTTTTCAAATTGAATTTTAAAAATTGAATAATTTTCACATCAACACTTAAATTCCCGCACTTATACTTCAAATCCAAAATTCCAAAAATGTCCTCCAACTAAGGACAATTACTGAATTTCCAAATAATAAAGTTACTGAAAATTACATTATTATTAAATAAAATGTGCGGGGTGTTACAAGTTTCCATATCAACCTACTCACCACACTAGTCTCAGTAGGGAACATACTCAAGTAGAGAAATTAGGATTCAAGGTTCACACGCCGGGTATAACCAGATCATGATAGCTCCTGAAGACCAAGACAAGACCACATTCACCTGCCCATATGGAACATTCGCTTTTCGCCGCATGTCGTTCGACCTCTGTAATGCACCAAGCACATTCCAGAGGTACATGATGGCGATCATTTCAGATTATCTCGAGGACTCAGTAGAAATATTTATGGATGACTTCTCCGTTTATAGGAACACTTATGAAGTCTGCCTGGCCAATCTGGAGAAAATTCTGAAAAGATGTGAAGAGACGAACCTGGTGCTCAATTGGGAAAAATGTCACTTCATGGTGACAGAGGGTATAGTGTTGGGACACAAGGTCTCCCGAGAAGGGTTGGAGGTAAACAAAGCAAAGATTGATGCAATTGAAAAGCTTCCACCTCCAACCAACGTGAAGGCAGTGCGAAGCTTCTTGGGGCATGTTGGATTCTACAGACGATTCATTAAAGACTTTTCTAAGATAGCAAGACCATTGAGTGCATTACGCAGACAGAAAGTTTGAATTTGACAACAATTGCCTCAACGCATTTTGAATTTTAAAGGATGCGCTGATTACCGCACCCGTCTTAATTGTGCCGGATTGGACACTATCGTTCAAAATCATGTGCGCTGCAAGCGGGTATGCGATGGGAGCTGCACTAGCGCAAAAGAAGAAAACAATTTTGCACCCCATCGCATATGCGAGTAAAACCCTGAACCCTACTCAAATTAATTATACCACCACTGAAAAAGAGCTCCAGGCTATGATTTTTGCGTTGGAAAAATTCTGGGCATACTTGTTGGGAACCAAGGTACTCATTCATACTGATCACTCGGCAATCAAATATTTGATGACAAAGAGGGATGCCAAGCCGAGATTGATCAGATGGATTCTCCTCCTTCAAGAATTTGATATCAAGATAATTGATCGAAAGGGGTCAAAGAATCAAGTTGCGGATCACTTGTCTAAACTGGAAAATCCCGATGTTGACTGCAATGAATCTGAAGTGAGTGTCGTGTTTCTGGATGAGCAGCTATCTCGCATAGAAGAACTGCCCTGGTACGCAGACATCGTTAATTATTTAGTCTGTGAACAATTTCCTGAAGATTACACCTACCATCAATGGAAGAAGCTCAAGAATGAATGCAGACACTATTATTGGGATGAGCCGAATCTGTATAAAAGAGGTGCAAACCAAATCATTCGATTATGCGTACCAGATGCTGCTCAACAACGCATATTGTCACAGCGCCACGATTTGTCATATGGAGGGCACTTTGAAGGACAACGTACTATAGCCAAAGTTTTAAAAAGTGGATTCTTCTGGCCTTCGTTATTTAAGGATGCTGCTGACTACACAATGAAATGTGATCGGTGTCAGTGCACTGGCAACATTTCATGGAATAACGCAATGTCGATGAATACTATCTTAGAGCTGGAACTATTCGCGTATGGGGGATTGATTTCATGGGACCATTCCCTCCTTCAAATGGTAAGCACTATATTCTATTAGCCATTGACTATGTCTCCAAGTAGATAGAGGCAGTTGCATGCACCGCAAGTGATGCGGCAGTAGTCTCCTAGTTCTTGAAGAAAAAAAATTTCACACGTTTTGGCACTCCCTGTGCCATCATAAGTGATGAAGGATCACACTTTGTCAACAACAATATAAAGGAGATGCTGCGTAAGTATAATATCCTCCACAAAGTGGCCACCGCATACCATCCGCAAACAAATGGCCAAGCTGAAGTATCCAATCGGGAAATTAATTGATACTTGAGAAGGTATCAAACCTTCACGAAAGGACTGGGCAATGAAGCTTAATGGTGTGTTATGGGCATACCGAACCGCATTTAAAACACCTATAGGTATGTCTCCCTATGCGTTGCTATTCGGCAAAGCATGTCACTTGCCATTGGAACTGGAATATAAAGCATTGTGGGCGGTCAAGAAACTAAATTTTGATTTAAAGAAAGCAGGGGAAGCGCGGAAAATGTAATTGATCGAGCTAGAAGAATGGAGGAACAACGCATATGAAAATGCAAAAATTTATAAAGAGTGCACCAAGTGCTGGCATGATCAACGCATGTGCAGTAAGAACCTCCAAGTCGGGCAGAAAGTCTTGCTTTTCAATTCACGTCTGCGACTCTTCCCGAGAAAGCTAAAGTCTCATTGGTCCGGACCATTCATAATTCGACAAGTACTTCTGCATGGCGCGGTGGAATTATCAAATGACGACGGTACCAACATATTCAAAGTCAATGGGTAGAGATTAAAGGCATACCATGGAGAAGACTGGCATCGCCAAGTCGACTCCATGGAACTAAGAAACTTTGAATAAAGAAGGAAGTAGGTGGTCCCTGCATTGTCAAATGATCGCAATTTCTCAGGGATGCAAGTTTTGGAAAACTTCAAGTCTTCAACTCTTTTCTCCTCTACTCAGAATCTTCACTATCTTTTCAGCTATCTTTTCATTTTTCAGTACTATTTCTACAAAAAAAAGAAAAAAAAACATTTTCTTTTGGTTAAAATAATTTGACCCTCTCTTTTTTTTCCTTACAATGATCGAGGCGCTGGATTGCGGAAATGTACACGAAGCAACGTTTATCTTATTCCATCACTGCAACCCAACGAAGAATGATCGCCGCAAGATGGATGCGTTAATACAATGTGGGCGACAGCGCTAAATTTGGGGGTGTACTCTTCCTTATCTTGACTTCAAATTTTGTGCTATCAGATTGCATATTATTTTTTCAAAGTTTTATCACTGCATCCTCCTTGATTACCATCACCAGTAGATAACTTTAGTAGTTTACCGCATGTATTCCTTGCCAAGTATGATTTCAATGATGAAAAATATGCTTCTATCTCTTTCGTATATACGAGAGTCAACGTAAATCTTAGGATAGTCACCTCATGAAATATTTCTCGAAGTTAGGGGTTTGCTAGCTTTCTTTCAATCTCTCTTTACGACACATTTTTTTTTTACCATCGCATGACTTATTTTAATCTTTTGGCAATGAGGACATTGTCGCATTTTAAATTTGGGGGTGCGGTATTGTTTTCCGACCTTGCTACAAAAAAAAAAAAGATGATTTTTTGAGAATAACAACTCCACTGTCAACGCAATGGGAAACCCATGATTGGTAAAAATTAGTTGTGAAAGGCACCATAGTTGGATGTCGCATGACACACGTGGGGTTAAGCCAAAACGAAAGTAAGTTGCCAGGATCAATGCATAAATAAATGACCGCAACTCCACTGCCAAATTGGTATGAGTTTAGTCTGAGGAAGAGTGCATTGCTCGTAGTTGGATGTCCGCATGACACCTGTGGGGGCAAGCGAAAACGAAGGCAAGGCACTCAGATCAGCGCAAGGTCAGAAAAAATAGAAATGAAGAAAATTTTTGTACAACTTGATATCACGACCTCCTCTAACACCCTACATCTCGATTCAAAGGTATGATTATTATGTGATTCAAAAATTTCTTTCTTCAAATTTGTTATTCGACATGTTCACCATTTTTTTATATTTCTGTAGGTTATGGTCGAGAGTAGAAAAACAACACGTAAGAGAAAGGTCGTTGATAAATACACATCTCCCATCGAACCAAAAAAGAAAATAACAAAAGAGAAGGAAAGTAAGGTTCAACTTTCTTTGGATCATCCAAATATTAAGTACCCTCTCCCTGGTGTACCTACGATATAGTTTAAAGCGACAATCCAATATTCCTTGGAGCATGAGGTTCCAGCTGCTATATTCAAGGAAATGGTGAAGTGGAT
This sequence comes from Benincasa hispida, assembly GCF_027475165.1. NCBI lineage: Eukaryota > Viridiplantae > Streptophyta > Magnoliopsida > Cucurbitales > Cucurbitaceae > Benincasa > Benincasa hispida. The sequence goes on from NC_143487.1 coordinate 28,398,809, forward strand.
TGCCGATAAGAATACAGACAACGAGGTTCGAGAAAATGTAGTTCAGCCATTATCCAAATCTTTTTCCAGGAGTTGACCGAACCAAGATCATGGGTTGAGTGTGATGTAAGTTTACGATCCTTGTCCTTTTTATCAAGTACATAAAGTTTACTCCCCTCTCCTAACGTATATCTTGTTCTGGATGCAGACCCTAAATATCCTATTTCAGTTCATAAAAGATAAATTCTATAGGCGACCAAACATGTGTATGGCCAGCTTCACCATCCTGCCAATTGGATTAACGGTAACAATTTACTACACTTTTGAATAGGAATACGTTGGTTGACTATTATGTGTTTTTAATATTCTTTTCACCATGTAGAGTCACCTAAATTCTCGAGATGGTGTCTACAAACATATTAATAACAAATCGACTTTGCATGCTGCCGTAGCATAGGGGGAAGAGACTTTACTAGATTATGTCATGGGTAAATTCGATGTCGAGTGGTCAGATGTGGACTTCGTGTATATGATAATGGGCAGAAATGCACGTTACATAGTGCTAAGTTCTTAAACAATGTTGGATTGCATTGATAGAATATGTTAAATTGCGTCCATTAAGAATAAATTCTATAATATTGCGGTCGCATGCGTCCAATGAATTAGAGTAGTTGATCTTTATATTTTTGTGCAGAATAATTCGTTAACACAATGCAAAGAATGCAATCATAGGAATACATTGGTCGAGCGCAACTTCACCGCAAGACTTTGCGTTGATCGTGCTCATAAACATCCACCCAAGAAGAATCACCGTAATATGGTGGACGCATCCAGACGAAAGGAAAATTAAGATCGATGGGACAGAAAGCTTATGGTAGTCGGATCCAAATTAAGTTGACGGTCGATAACGATCACAAAGTACATCTACCTTTATCGATGACAATTATCCGGTGCATCAGTCAGGAATTAAAGTTGACCCATCTGTACAACAAAGAGAAAGAAGCCGCCTTTCACCTTTGATGCCCTATAAATACCAAGTGCATTCTCAGAAAAGGGGTTAAGCAGTCGATTACCTCATCACCATTACGAGTTCATACCTCTGTCCATAGTTTTCTTTCCCATTTTACGGCGGAGCAAGAGAAGAGTGGTGACGCCGGAGATCGTCCAAGGAAGCTCGAGAGAGAACCTTGGGGCGTATGAGTAGCTAAACTAGTTGAATGGGTTGAAAGGAACTAAGCTAACATGATCTAGGAAGTTCATTGCTTGTGATTGTTGTGTTTTATGTTGCGCAAATTACCCCTTTAGAGTTACTCGAGAGAGAATCTAAAGAAAGAACCTAATGTCTCGAGAGAGCTAGGTTAGAATCTGGTCTCGAAAGAGCAAGATTAGACTTGCATAAACAAGAGATAGGGACTTAGAGATAAGATCTGTTTGTCAACTTGCATCGCATGCATCCTAGAAATAGGAATGATATTATGTGGTCGCATATTTTTGTGAATGTCATGTTGTCATCGCAATAATAGAGATAGAGGTTTATGTGTAAACCCTATAGACTTATCGCATATTTATTGCATGCATTCTAGCCTTAGAAGCCGTGGCATTTACGCCGAGAGGTGGTTTACCATTGTATGCATGTTGTATGATCGCAAGGCATGAACCCTAGGGAGCGTTAACCGAAACCTTTCTCAACCCGTTCGCCGCATATTCATCATATTTCCCATTTACCAACTCTTTACGAACTCTGCTGCATTTGTTATTATTTTCATTAACGCAACAACAACCTAACACTTCTTTATTTAACCGATTACCGCAAGTTTTCATAAAAATCTCCAACGCAACTATTTTCACAAGTCCCTATGTTTGACCCTGGACTTCCAGAAAACTCAGAGGAATTTACACTTGGATTCCGCTGGGAAAACTTGAGTGCACAACGCTATCCATCAACACATATCATCCATATTTTCCACACCTCATAAATTTAAGCATTAGTATACGACAACAAACATCGATCAATATTGGATGTTGATTGCATTCGATCTAAATAGAGGCTGGTTGTTCTCATTTGATTCACTACCGTCCATGACATCGAAGACGAAGCTGGAGTCTTTCCTTGAACCGTTGACTTACACCCTACCATTGCTTCTTCACTACTATGACTTGAAACGTTGGAAGCCGGACATCGAAACGTCTCGTTGGAAGATATCCCGACCTACCTCTACGAATACATAGCATGGGTCATTTACATTGTGGAATATTTGTTGTAAAATTCTTAGAACATTTAGTGACTAGTAGTGCCCCATCTGTAATCACTCAAGATAAGATGAGTGATTGTAGGATGCAATTAGCATGTCAATTTTAGACGAACACTCCATATTATTGAGTACATGTATATTATGTATATTATATATATTATTGATGTAATTTTACTAACATGTTATTTAAATTGTTAGTGTAGAACTACCATGAATAGATTAGAAGATTCATTCATGAATAGCCAACAAGTTAATTAAACTTATAAAAGGGAGAACGAGATAAGCGAGAGATTTGAAGAGATTCATGAATTTAGAAAAACTTTAGTAATTACTTATAAGCGAGACATTTTAAAAGGGATTACAAGTAAGAGTGAGATTAGCGAGAGCGAAACATTTTCAAAGTGGTTCACCAATAGCCAACAATTTAATTAAACTTATAAAAGCAAGAGTGAGATAAGCGAGACATTTGAAGGGATTCATGAATAGACAAACTTTAGTAATTAAACTTATAAGCGAGACATTTTAAAAGGGATTACAAGTGATAGCGAGATTAGCGAGAGTGAGACGTTTCTGAAATGATTCATGAATAGACAACCACTAAATTAAACTTATAAAAGGGAGAGCGAGATAAGTGATACATTTGAAGAGATTCGTGAATAGACAAGTGGCACATAGAAAATTACAGTTGTGGGGATTAAAGTGGCACATAAAAAATTACAGTTTTGAGGATTACAAGTGGCACATAGACAATTACAATCGACCGACATTTGAATCATTTGGATTAGAATCAGTAGGTCACCCGGACATGAGCAGTTCACTGTAGTTTTGTCGATTATACCCGTAGTTCCCACGCCTACCACATTTTATTTGTCTGCGTTGTTCTCCTCTTGATGGTATTCTTTGTACTCTTCGTCGCCTGACCTGTACCACTCTTCTAGGAGGTGTGATATTGATAACTTGTAGATACAAGTTATTTATACTGTTTTATTTAGATATTGTGGCAAAAGGAAAGAAAAGTTGCGTCGATAGTATAGAAATTGGCTAAGAAATGCGAAAATTATAAAATGTTGTCAATACACCTACTAACACCATTGTGATGGTAGAATAGAATGTTTCAGTTTCTGTTTTGTAGGAAATCAGTCACCGCATGCGTTCATAGCTTAAGGATAAAATAAACAACGCATCTCGTCGCATTGTGCCCATCAATCAAGAAGGAAGAAATGATCAACGCAATGACGGTGCTTGCAACAATCGATCAAGAGCTCTAATGATCAACACAATTTCAACTGCATGCGGTAATCAAAAACAACACAGCATGCGGCGATCGATCGAAGATGTAAAAAGCAACGCATTTGCGGAGGATTCTGACAAGTGTACAGCTTTCAGTTGTGCATTTCTGATGGGTTGATTGCGTAACAGAAGGAATATTCACTCCGCCATTTCAGAAACTACCATAACCATACAGTGGGGACCACAAAGTCAAAGAGCCAAGTTTCGCCTATAAATAGCTTCTGCAAATTCACTTAAAGATATACATAAATACATAGAGAAGTGCATATATTGATTCTGAGAGAAAGACTGATCCGAAGCAACTTTTAGAGTAGATCCAGGCAAAACCATGAGACAAGGCCGAGAGGTGAGTCTCCGAGCAGAGAATTATTTCGATCCCCATAGCTAAAGCACTGTGTGAAGGTCAATTCTACCAGAAAAGCAAGCCTGAGAGGGAAGCTTTCCTCTCCACTACTTCCACATGCCAGCAAGCACTATCTCCGTTTAGGATCTGTGTCAAGATGCTGACACTCTTTCTGTATTCATTTCTAATCTCTATTTCATCATCTGTATTCATCTTCTTTACCCTTTCATTCACACCATGTATCGAACGCTTAATCTTGGTATTAAATGTTATGATGTCACACCCGCCCCAGACTACCTTCTCAGCCTAGGAAAGGGCATGACTGTAGCAGTTATCAACCCTTTTGTTGACACTTACTGCCTAGTAACTCTTGCGGAAATAACTCTGATACCAATGAACAAATTCAACAATCAACTGATTAAGTAGGCCCATTTTATTACAACAATATAACGTTTATACAAATCCAAAACTTAATTACAAGTATACAACAACAACTGTAAAACCCTCCGGAAGTGTAACTGTGGCACGTGGCAGACCTTGACCTTAGCAGCACCCTGGAAAACATGAAAAACATGAGCTATAAAGCTCAGTGAGTGGTGCCTTTAGATAAACAAATAAATTTGTCAACAGAAATATACTTTTGGGAAAGCAATACATAGTCAACAAGAACATTACCACAAGTTCATTATTATTTTCTAGCCAAACCGCTGGACAATCCCTAGCTCGATAACTGGTTAAATCAATCAACCCCAGCTTGACAGCTAGTTATCACATAATAAAAACATCCCTAGTACTTTCACACATATACTAAGACAACAACAATTCCTGTGGAAACTTTCCCTGTACCCTATTATCCTGCCAATGTGCACATCGACTATTTTCCTGCTAGCTATGCTTAATTAACTTGACTATATTTCCTGTCGATCGTCAACGACTATCATTTCACGTCGACCGAAGCCGACTATATTTTCCCATCAAGTACCCTTTTCAAGCATGCTAACTATGTATCCCGGGTACATTTTCAGTTTCCAAAACAAACATACACGCAATATCTCAACAAGCATAGTAATCAGATAAACATATATCCCTGATCATGCCAATTTAAGAGAGATAGTGTTTAGGAAACCAGGTGAAAAAGAAGTAACCCTGGTGGGAAGTAAAAGAATACTTCCATGAAGTTTAATATCAGCAGTGAAGGCTAGGAAATTGTTGAGTAAAGGATGTGAAGCCTATTTAGCCTACGTAACAGTTTCACAGAATAAGAAAGTGAAACCTGAGGATGTACCTGTGGTACAAGAATTCTTAGATGTATTCCCTGAAGAGTTACCAAGCTTACCACCTGACAGGGAAATAGAGTTCACTATTGAGTTAGTTCCGGGTACAGCACCTATATCCCAGGCACCATATAGGATGGCACCAACTGAACTAGAGTTAAAAGTTCAGTTACAAGAACTTGAGGATAAGGGGGTACATTAGACCCAGTGTGTTGCCTTGGGGAGTCATTCTTGTTTGTTAAGAAGAAAGACGGTACTCTAAGATTATGCATAGACTATAGAAAATTGAATAAGGTGACCATTAAGAATAAGTACCCATTTCCTCGTATAGATGATCTCTTCGATCAGTTAAAAGAAGCCACAGTGTTCTCTAAGATAGATTTGAGATCGGGTTATCACCAGTTGAAGGTGAAAGACACAAATGTTCTAAAGACTGCATTCAGAACTAGATATGGACATTTTGAGTTCCTAGTAATGCCGTTTGGATTGACAAATGCTCCTGCGGTATTTATGGACTTGATGAATAGGATATTTCATTCTTATCTAGATCAGTTTGTGATAGTGTTCATAGACGACATACTAGTGTATTCTAGTAGTGTGGAGAAACACAAAGAACATCTGAGGATGGTGTTACAAATTCTAAAGGAAAAGGAGTTATATGCCAAATTTAGTAAGTGTGATTTTTGGTTAAATCAAGTCATATTCCTTGGGCATATAGTTTCAGCTGATGAAGTTAGTGTTGATTCCCAAAAGATAGAAGCAATAGTTAACTGGGAACGACCCCTGAATGTAACCAAAGTACGCAGTTTTCTGGGTTTAGCAGGTTATTATAGGAGATTCGTGGAGGGTTTTTCTAAGATAGCTCTACCATTGACAAACCTGACCAGAAAAGATGCGAAGTTTGAGTGGTCAACAGAATGCAAGCATAGTTTTCAAGTATTGAAACAGAGGTTAGTGTCAGCACCAATATTAACTTTACCTACACCAAGTAAGGAGTTTGAGGTTTATTGTGATGCATCCCGACAAGGGTTAGGATGTGTGCTGATGTAGGAGGGAAAGGTAGTAGCTTATGCTTCTCAATAGTTAAAGAAGCATGAAAGTAACTACTCTACACATGATTTGGAGTTAGCGGCAATTGTGTTAGCTCTAAAGTTGTGGAGACATTACCTGTTTGGTAATCGTTGTCATATATTTACGGATCATAAAAGTCTAAAGCATATCTTTAATCAGAAGAAACTAAACTTGAGACAAAGAAGATGGTTCGAGTTGATCAAAGACTATGACTGTACCATTGACTATCACCCAGGTAAAGCAAATATAGTAGCTGATGCTTTAAGTCAAAAAACTAGATCAGCTAGAGCTAGTATCAATTCAGTGAAGGGTACACTAATTCATGAGTTGTATAATGCTAGGGCAACATTATCAATCGGTCAAAAAGGAGGGTTATTAGCTTCATTTCAAGTGCGTCCTACGCTCGTAGAAGATATTCTACGTGGGCAGTTAAAGGATTCTGATCTTCAGAAGTTAGCTGAAGAAGTAGATAAAGGATTGAGGTCGGACTACCAATTAAGAGCTGATAAAGTGTTATTAAAAGAAGATAGGATATGCGTACCTAAGGACTTAGCACTTAAACAAGCTATTCTAGAGGAGGCACATAGTTCGGCCTATGCTATGCGTCCAGGCAGTACGAAGATGTACAGAACATTAAAAAGATCGTACTGGTGGCCTAGTATGAAAAGAGAAATAGCGGAGTATGTTGACAGGTGCCTAATATGTCAACAAATTAAACAAAAAAGACAAAGGCCAGCAGGATTACTTAATCCACTCCCAGTACCAGAGTGGAAATGGGAGCATATTACGATGGATTTTCTGTTTGGATTACCTAAGACACCGGCAAGCTATGATGGTATATAGGTAATTATGGATAGATTGACGAAGACAGCTAAGTTTTTACCTGTTAAAGTTACTTATATCATAGACCAATTAGCCAAGTTGTATGTTGATCGAGTTGTAAGTCAGTTTGGAGTTCCAATTTCAATTGTATCAGATCGAGACTCCAGATTTACATCAAAGTTTTGGCCTAGTTTGCAAAAAACTATGGGAACCAATTTATATTTTAGTACTGCTTTTCATCCACAGACAGATGGTCAGTTTGAACGGACAATCCAGACATTAGAGGACATGCTGATAGCATGTGTATTGCAATTTAAGGGCAATTGGGATACGCATCTGTCGTTAATCAAATTTGCATATAACAATAGTTACCATTCGAGTATCGGGATGTCACTGTATGAGGCACTATACTGAAGGCCATGTAGAACTCTGATATGTTGGAATGAAGTCGATGAAAATAAATTACTAGGTCCATAACTTGTGCAACAGACATCAGACAGCATTAAGATTATAAGAGATAATCTTAAGACGGCTCAAGATAAGCAAAAGAGTTACGCTGATAAGCGAAGAAGAGAATTAGAGTTTTAAGTTGGTGATAAAGTATTTCTGAAGTTATCTCCATGGAAAGGAATACTCAGGTTAGGTAGGAAAGGGAAATTAAGCCCAAGATATACTGAACCCAATGAGATAATAGAAAGAGTTGGCCCAATGGCATATAGATTCGATTTACCTTCAGAATTATCTCGTATTCATGATGCGTTTCTTGTGGCAATGCTTAGAAAGTATGTACCAGAATTTGTATTATGAAGAGGAACCAGTGGAGATTCTTGACAGAAAAGAACAGGTTTTAAGGAACAAGACAATCCCGTTGGTAAAGGTACTATGGCAAAACCATAGCACGGAAGAAGCAACGTGGGAAGCCGAAGAGCAAATCAGAAACAAGTACCCGCAGTTGTTTAGTTGACAGACTTGTAACAAAATTTCGAGGACGAAATTTTTATAAGGGGGAGGTAAATGTGAACCCCGAATCCTAATTTCTCTACTTGAATATGTTCCCTATTGAGATTAGTGTGATGAGTAGGTTGATGTGGAAACTAGTGTGGAATGGTAGAGAAAATAATGGAAATTAGAAGAAAAGAGGAAATTTGGAAGGTTGACTTTTGGGGAAAATTTGGAAAAATTTTGGCTAAGTGTAGAAATTGGTGGGTGGATGCGTTGGATGTGTTGGATGATGGTTGTGTTGGATGCATTGGATGATGGATGCATTGGATGTGTTAGATGTTGGATGCGTTGGATACGTTGGATGATGGATACGTTGGATGCGTTGGATGCATTGGTGAAGGAAGGAAAATGGAAGTGAGGCATTGGGATGGCACGAGGGCTGGAGGGTGGCATGCGTTGAGCAGCCTCGGCCAGCGCCCAGGCCATGCGTCGAGTAGCCCCGGTCGAACGCATGCATCGAGTGGATACGCCCATGCGTTGAGCACTGCCAAGCAGCCACACCCATGCAGTGAGCACCCTGCCGAGTAGCCATACCGTTTGTCGAGGTGCCCTGCCATGCAACCAAGCTTGCAGCCCATGCCATGCGCCCATGCAAACGAGCAAGCGATGGCCAGCACACGCTGCACGCCCATGCGTTGAAACAGCACACTCATACGCCTAAGCACCCAGCCAAGCATCAAGGCGCCGCGCACAGCCCATGCGGCCAAGCACGCCCATGCATCGAGTGGCCAACACGCCCATGCGTCAAGTGGCCAGCCCATGCAGCACGCTTATGCGTTGGTGGCCAGCACCATGCGCCCATGCCAAGCAAGTCGTGCGAGTGAGCCATGCATCAAGAAGGAACGGTCACCCTATGCGTTGGTGATGGTTAGCTCCTTGCAATGGCTAAGTTAAATTTTCATGATAGTGAATTGGCTTGCTATGCGTTGAGAAGAGGCTATGCGTTGCTTATGGACTAGGCGTTGAGCAACCAAGAGTTGGACACATACAATGATGAAATCATCAGGATAACATCATCAAAACCATGTGTCTTCTTGGGAGGAAAGCCTTAAGCCTTAAGAATTTAAGGTGGTGGCATCAGATTGGAGGCCCATGAGTTGGCAAGGTGGGAAGAAGACACTTAGCTTGTGATGATCACAGCATTGCGTTGATGGGGTGAGAAGGAGACACTTAGCCATGCAGCCAAGTAGGTGGTGTCAACTCCAGAGAAGGTTTGGACGCCTATAAATAGAGCCAAGAGACTTCATTTTTAGTTCACAATTCAGAAATACCGTAAAAAGAGTGGGAAAGTTGAGCAAACCTTGCATTGGAGCAAAATCCATGCGTTAGACATAGAGGACGCATTGAACAGTGAGGTCTAAGGAGGACGCATCAACTTGGGACGAGGATTTCTCCTGATTTACTCATGCGTTTAGAGTGATTCCAAAGCCACCTGAAATCTCTGAAAGTCTAGTTTTCAGGGTAGGGATGCCAGAAGAAAAGCTCGAAGGGATCAGACTGGAAATTGAAAAGAAGACAGAAGGGTCAGGCTATCGGATCAGTCTGAGCCAGTTTTGAAGATTCTATGATTCTGGCCAAACCACGAGAAGTTATGAGCTCAACTTTTAGGATGAGCTTCCTGAGACATTTGAGAATATGTTTTTAGAAGGAAGTATCTCAAAATAAGGTTCATAACTATGAGTAATATAAGCTATAATTTGAATCTGGATTCTAGGGGTGAAAAGGGAGCCCGAGGTAGAAAAGGGGAGCTACTAGAGTGAAAAGCTCCTAAGCAATCAAGGTGAGTGGCTAAAACGTTTTGACTAAAAAATTTTCTTAAATTTTTGATTACAACGTGTTATAGAAAGTATGTTTTAAAAAAAGAATTTTCTCATGCCAACTAGTTTTACAAAGTGATTTCCAAGCATACTTAAAATGCGATACCGAAGGACATTTGAGAAGGTATCCGCTCAACTAGATACTGAAGGAAATTTGAGAAGGTATCTATTGGTACTGAAGGACGTTTGAGAAGGTACCAAACCAACCAGATACTAAAGGACGTTTGAGAAGGTATCTGAGCAGAAGTTCCTATGGTATGACGGTACTTAGTATGGCCACGTGCACGTAGGTAGAGTCAGAGATTGAGCAAAGGGTTCTCTCTTGACTAGTAGTTGGTGTTGGGATTGTTTTACCCACAGTAGAGTTATCCTCAACTCAGAAATAGTTTTACTATTTTATGATTAAAACAGCTTTATATGTTTTATGCTTGGAAAATGTTTATACTGCAGTACAAGTACTGTAGAATCTTATATTTCAATTAAACTCTTTATTGAGATTTGCATGAGAATAAATTATCTTTCTTAAGTCACTCACTAGGCGCAAGCTCACCTCGTTTTCAAATGTTTTCTTTTTTCCCCTCCACAGGTAGCGGTCAAATCCTCTGAAGATAGCTCTACATCTGCTCTGCCACCAAAGGATCAAAAGATTTGTAACCCATCTGTTTAGGTGGTTGTTGTTAATATAGTACACATGTTACTGTTGTTCATATAGGGACTAGGGTTAGTGGGTTTTGGGACTTGTGAATCTAATGTTGTAATAACTCTCAATATGTTATGTTTCTAAATTAATAAATTTTGGGCCTAAAGGCATTTCGCTGTACTTAAATTATATTTTAATATCAGAATTATTCCGCAAGAGTTATTAGGCATTAAGTGGCAGCCACAGGGTTGATAACTGCTGCAGTCACGCTCTTCTCTAGGCTAAAGAGGGTGGTCTGGGGCGGGGGTGTGACATATAAGTTGTTTTCAAGTATAGCAGAACAAATTTGAATACCTTTTATGAAAATGAACGTTTAATAAAAAATTAATTAATTATGAATATATAATTAATTCTCTCAAGTAATTTGAACATTAATCCAAAAACTGATTCTCGTTAAATCCTGTTGAACTACCAAGAGGATCTCATGGACCAATAACCTGAAGCTTTAACAGTATGTGAATAATTAATTAAACTCTTTAATTAAATTATTCACCATCCGTTAACTTTCGGACACTCCACTAAAGTTCGATAGCTGCACTCTTCGCACTACAGATATATTTTCTTGTCCATTGGATATAACAAATCAACAGTAGGATAACCCTTCATAAATTGATCGTAAATACAGCTGGGCCAAAATTATCGTTGTCCCTGTAGTTACATCTAACTCCTTAAGTACTACTTATATCTCTAATGAACAATAAATCAGAATCCAACTATGATCAAATCCTTCTTGAGCCAGGAGAAGGTGTGACACCACATTGTTCAAACCCCAGAATCAGCCCTTAAGGGAGCAATTTATCTACTTACCCAGACATTAGGGAATGAGTGAATTCCTTCTTATGTAGATGTGTTCCTAGCTCCTCAATCAAACGAATCCTCAAAATGGTAGGCTTATTGAATCGGCGATCTGACCACTTTCACCCATACAAATCAAAGGACCACCCTCATAGGCAAGAGTTCACAACTCACTCAGGATTCGAGTCATGTTACCTATGGTCATCCTAGTGAAATGTAAGTCTCTATTATGAACAACATTATATAATGAAACTAAACATTTCCTAGTCCGGTCAAACAAACTCCTTTGTATAAAATATCCTCGCTCCCGTGTCTCCACATGAAGTATCAGGATCATATCATTTGTAGCACTTTACAACAATTGTAACACCTACAAAGCGGGTCATGCTCATAGTGTCACTAGGATAAGGTATCCAGTATCCATCTACTACAGACCATTTAGATTATCACATAAACATGATCCACCTGTTTGTCTCTACATACATGTTTAAGCTACAAGATAACTCTGGATGTTAGTTTAGTGGTTTGTGGTTAATGCAACTAATTTTGAAATAAAATATCAAATATTTTATTAGATAAATAAAAAGTTTGTACATTACAAATACAAACTATAAGACCCTAAGAGATTTAGGGCATCAACCCTAACATATCTAACCCAAACAAATGAAATTTATAAGACTCAAACTATAGCTAAAACTACTAGGTAGTAAAAGTGGAGTAAGAGGTCGATCCCAAGGGAACCTCTATAAATTGGCCAAAAAATGAACCTTGAATTAAAAAAGATAACAATTTGGGGGGTTGTTTGTAAAGAAACTATAAAAAATCAAGGTCAAATGCAAGAATTGATAGGAAAATTATAGTAAAGAGAGAAATGAGAGAGAATATGAAAGAAATTATGCAAGAAAATTTCAATTGAAAAAGAATCTTGTGGATTTTTTTTTTTTTTTTTTTTTTTGTTCATTAACCTAATTCCATCATTGACTTAGAATGAATTCATTCAATTTAATTGTTTCATAGTTCATTAAGGGTAGACCCTAATGCCTTAGTTAGCTAATTAACTAATTAACCCTAATTTAGTTCATAATTGCTTCCTAAAACATTCAACAATTAATCCCTAAGTTGCATTAATTTCTTAGGTTTTCTTAACTAACATTCTTGAAACTAAGAAGACTAAAATCAAGATTGATTAATTTGAATGTTTTAAACTAGCAAATTCTTTCAAGAAAATAGGAAAAAGTCCAAATTCTCATTTAAGATTACTAGTTCTTGCAACCTAATTACAAATTTGCTACAGAGCTATGTAATTTTACATGCAAAAATTCATAAAAATTGAGTTGTCAATTCAATCTTTAAAAGGTTTTATTCAAATTTCAGCAAGAACATTCAAGAACAATAAATTGTAAGAAGAAAATTAAAGAAAAGCTTCAAGAATTGATTAAGCAAAGAAAAGAAATTACATACTCATGAATTGACAAATTCTTCAAGCAATCCATTGAATTCAGCATTGCAATGTACAAAGAATGAATAAGATTGATAGAATCTCACTAAAAAATACAGAGAAAAACTCTCTAATTTCGTGTGAATTGAATTTTCTCTCCAGAAAAATGTGATGATCTCCCTCTTCATGTCTGAAACTATAGACGAAGGCAAGCAACGTCTTCTTATGTTGAGGGAAGGTAGAGTCTTCTCTACAACTCATGGAGAGAGAGAGGGATGGGTCTTCTCTACAACATACATCTCCAACACATTCATCCTAGAAGACATGGTAGATGGATTCCATAAGAGGAGAGGGTTCTCGTTCTCCATCAAAATGGCTTAGGTTATGGGTTGTGTAGTCAATTTCCTTTTGGAAGAGTGAAGTTCATCAAGGGGTGTCTTCATGAATGATTTCAACGGAGTTGGAGTGAAGCCATGAATGGGCTTAGCCAAACATAGTGTGAGGTTGTTGTAGGCTAGTTACCCAGGGTCGGTACCTTAGGATGCTTGCATGTTAGAGTTACATGCATGTAACATTATTCATGCATATGAGATTGTGTGGAGGTTGAGGTTGGAAAAGAGTTCTTCGTACATATTGGCTCGGTGTGGCTTGTGTGTATGTGTGTGTGCTTGCTTAACCAACGAAATTCGTGTGGGCCTTGTGAGATGCTGTTAGGAATTACATTCAACGAGAGGTTTGGGAGAGTTGAGGAGAATGATTGTTTCCGCATTAACCATAAGAGTGAACCACGCTAAGGAGAAGAAGGCTGGCTAAGGGATGTCTGACAAACTAGACTTGCAACCCATGAACATAGGCGAGGCGTCTAGAGAGAACCCCTTGATATTGCACGAAGAAGGCAAAAAACTATATTTCAATGCCAGCCTTGTGAGACCCTATTTGGTAACCATTTGGTTTTTTATTCTTAGTTTTTGAAAATTTAGCATATAAACACCCTCACTTCTAAATTTCTTGATTTGTCATATACTTTTTACCAATGATTACCAAAACCAAGCCAAGTTTTGAAATCTAAAAAAAAATAATTTTTAAAAACTTGTTTTTGTTTTGAAAATTTTCCTAAGAACTTAATGCTTTTACTTAAGATTGATGCAAACCATTGTAAGAAATTGACAAAAAACAAAATAGAAAAAAAAAAACTCATTTTTCAAAAACCAAATGGTTAACAAACGAGACCTAACAAAAATGTAATAAAGTCTCGTAAGTATAAAAATGATTTAGAAAATTAGCCTATTACATTATTAATATTTCATAAATATCCTAAAATTTAGTAATATTTCATAACTAAATTTAATCAAAAATTTTAGGACATTTTTAACCTTTTGATAGATTATCTCTCATCTTTTGATTTTGTAATAGCCTAAAATAATTATATATATATCATTTTCGGATTTAATATTAATTATATAAGGATTTTAATTTTTTGAAATATCATTAGTTACATTATCTCTCATCAGCAAATTATTGAAATATTTTATTCTTTCCTTATTAATATTATTTTCGAATTTTAATTTTATTTCTGTTATTTATTAAATTTTGATCGATATTTATTTAATACAAGATATTTCAAATTAATGTCTCCATCATTTTAGGAGATTTCACTTATTCGTTTATTTTCTTTCATATTCCTAGTTGAAAATTGAGTGATCTCTCTATTAAGATCTCAAGTATATGTCTAATATACTGGTAATATACTAAAAGATATAAATATACATCACATACACTATGGTTTATTTTTTGGTGTGTTTACAAATAAACTGTAACATGTAAATATACATCATATGTATTGTTTGGTATATAAGACGATATTGTACAAATTATCTTGTTCATGGACTTATCAAATATACTCTGGTTTATTTCTAAAAAAAATCAAATATCATAATGTTATATATCAAATATACCTTGTGTTTTTTTCTTCGAACTTCTTGTCAATTCTTACTTTCATTTATAAGAGCGACAACTTTTGAAGTTTTTTAAAAACCTTGCTTTACTTGTATAAGTTTTGAAAAAAAAAAACCCATTTTGAGTTTATAACCATAAGAAAGTTCACATACATACTTATTTTATATTAATATTATAATTTTTTTAAAAAAAACAAACAAATAAACAAACTTAATGGTAAGGAATGATGAAAAGATAAATTGAGCCGGACTTTTGTGTAAAATAATAGTCTATTATATTTTAGGCTATTAAAGTAAAAAAAAATAGAAAAGTTCAGTCAATTGTATAATTAGATTTAGGATTGTTTTCAAATATAGAAAAATGAATCAAAATATTTACACATACAACAAAATTTCAAAATCTATCAACGATAGAAGCGACATTGATAGACACTGATAGTCAGTATCTATTATTGATAGATTTTAAAGTTTTGTTATATTTTGTAAATATTTTCAACAGTTTTATCATTTGAAATAATTTTCCTTTGATTTTTTTTTAGGTTACGTGTAGAAAACCCTAAAAATAGTACTAAATAATAAACAATGTTAACTTGTTTGGAAAGACGTAAAATATGTATTTATAAATTTTAATAAATTTTTAACATTTTATTTTCATAATTTTTTTCAAGTTATCTACCAACATCAACATTTTATTGAATTTGCATTGACATTTTTGCAAAATTGGAACATTGATGTTTTCATCGATATCAATATTTTAAACCTTACACTCGATATGTTTATAAACTACAAGTCAAAACTATTGAGGAATATAAAAATTGACATTTAATCTTGAAGAAATTTTTCAAGGCGACAATTAAACAATTATACATTTTGTAAAGTACATGAGCTAAATCATTGTAAATCAAATTTTAAAGACTAAATTATTAGCTCTATGAAAGTTGAGGAACCAAAAATGATTTTTAACCTACAATTTATTTGAGCCTTGGAAATATTTCATTTTAAAATGATAGAAACTAACTACATTTAATCAACAGTAAAAGTAGGGGTATACATGGATTAGGTTGAATTGGATTGAAATCCTTTTTAGACTCAACTCAATTGTTCAAGTTGTAAATTTCTTCAATCCAAATAATCCTTATTAAAAAATGAACCCAACACAACCATAAAATATTTAGGTTGGATTGGTTTGAATTACTCAAGTCATTTATTTACATTTTTGTTCTAAAAATTAGTAATATGTTAGTACGTAGATATTTGATTTAATTATTTTTATATATTGAATTGAGATTAACAACTCAATTTAAATTTATATAATGCATATTTTCTTTTCAAAATGCTAAAAAAACTTTTTTTTATGAGTGGTTAGAGAATAAATTATCTAAAAATAATGAAACTAAATGAAACAAAAATAAATTTGTGCATATAATTGAAAATGAGTAATATATATATATATATACATTTTAAAGTAAATAATAAGTTCAGGTTGGTTCGAGTTGATTTGAATTACTTTAGGTGACCTTTGAACCAATCCAACCCAAAAAAATTTATTTATTTGAACACAATCCAATCCAAATGAGTTGATAACCCAACCCAATCCAAACTCGTTGATCGATTTTTTCGGGTCATCGGATTTTTTAAAGACCCCTACGTAGAAGTAATACTACACTTTAAATAACTCCTAAAATAAATTATGTAAACAAATATAACTCGACCCAAAACAGTTTAGTACAATCACCCAGCTAACATCCATTAAGCTGGACAAATATATACAACCTAAATCCTTGACTCAAGTCCTAAGAAAATTTGTACAACCACCACCATTTTTGAAAGCCAAATGATACAGCCTCATTTCATTGAAATGACCTTCCGAACATGCTTCAATAATTGACCTACAAGATAATGTACGTGCATTTATAACATTAAACACCAACTTGGCTCACATCATTGATACAACAATGTTGGTCAAGGGCGAAAAATTTCCTCGTACTCCTTCCTTGTCTGTCATATTTCTGATATTCAATAACACAATAGTCGTTGGTTCATGTCAGTTGAGGACGAAAAATTTTCCTAGTACTGTAGCTGGTCTGAAACTTTTTCTATACTCTTTCCTTTCATTGCTTGCCATATTTTATGATGTGTTAAATTCTGAAAGGAAAGGGTAAGTACTACTCTAGTACTATAAATTTTTCCCGAGGGCTCGCATAAGCTTATCTTTTGGGGGTCCAATAGTGTACTAGTAGCCAACGTTTAATTCCCCTTGGCAGCTCCTGGATTGCGCCCAAACTGGATAATCATTGGCTTGCCTTTGAACACATAGCCATTTACTAAATTCTGTCAACACAATGAATTTGGCATATTAGATATTTAGCCCATTTTACTCCAACCGGAAGAATATAACAAACCAAACACAAATAATACCACAACCTTCAAGTATTTGGAATAGAGCAGGGGAATAGGGAAGTTAGCATTTCTCTGAGGTTCTAAAATATAGGAGAGAGACCATATACCGGCCCTCATGCTATGAAGCACAACACTTCATTCTAGGGGTGGTATCGGTGTCGGACACATTCCTTCAGATACACAGAGGACCTGTGTCCGAAACACGCCAATCTGCATGTCCTAATTTTTTTAGTTTCGGCTACGGCTGAAAAAGAATTCTAGGAACTATTGTCCGAAGTCTAGGCCCAAATTTAAAGTCCAATTACTTTCTTTTCAAACATAGATTAAACTAAAAAAATCAAAAGAATAAATAAAAAAAAAAAAAAAAAAAAAAAAAAAACCTAAAAAGTAAACTATAATATAACAAAAAAACCCTAAAAAGTAAAAACGGAATATAATATAACATTCAACTCCCCTCCAACAATGTCGTGCAATTTAGGGAAACTAACGAGCACAATAGTCTTCCCTGTTCTCCTTCTCACCGAAGGAGAAGTTGTTGTCAACGTCTTTTGCTCGCCACTACCATTGCTTTCTGTTTGCTATCAATGTGTTCTAGCCTCCTCTTTCATATCAACTATCAAGTTTTTTTCCCCTTTGAGTCTATCATTATAAAGTTACTTGCCGCCGGCTGCCTATCGTCAAAGTTCAACCTCTTTTATATCAACTATCAAGTATGTTTTTTTTTCTTTTTAAGTATATCATTATCAAGTTACCCACGGTTGGCTGCCTATCTTCAAAGTAAAACTTCTTTTATATATTTTATATATTTTTTTAACCATTGCCCACGGTTGAATGTCGTTTTCTAATTTTCAAACTCTTACATGTTACATATACATATATATATATATACATACATACATACATATACACACATACATATACATATATATATACAAACATACATATACATATATATACACATATATATTAGCCACTGTCATTTACCAATCCTCAAAGTTCGAACTTTTTTAATATTTTTTTCTTCTTTAAACCTATAAGTTAGCCATTGCCGAACTTTAAAGTTGAAATTCTTATATTTTTTTTCTTCAAGTGTATTAAGTTGGCCACTGCCATCTTCAATCCCTTATAATTTTTATATATTTTTTTTTTTGTTAAATGTTAGGATGACATCTACAAACTCTAGCCAATATCAATCATCAAATAGTTCCATGGAATCTACCACCTTTGAAGATGATTCAAAACTCCTATGGCAATATATGACTTAAGATTCAAAAGATAAGTAATGGGGGTCGAAATTTTTCATGGCAATGCAACTTTTGTCATGACATAAAGATGAACTCATATACAAAGTTAGAGCTCACTTGTTGAAGAAAAATAGTAAAGGAGTTGGGTCATGTTTAAAAGTCACTCCTATAGATATAGCTGATATGCAAAAAATACATTTGAATAGAAATAAAAGTTCCTAAAAATGTTCTTTTGCCACCTAAATCACCCTCAATAATATCAATTGAGGGAGTTGATGTAAGTAATTCTCTCACAAGTAACTTCGACTTAGAGAACAAGAAAAGAAAAGGCAGTACAAGTGCACTTGAAAAGTCATTCAACAATACATCACGGGACCAACTAGATGTGCTTATTGCTTTTATTTTGTGGGCTTGTTGTTTTCATTTAGCAAGGAATCTACATTTTATAGGTGTCTTTACTATATCGCAATTTGCTGTCAGGATATGTGCCTCCTGAATATAATAGCTTGAGAACAGGTCTTCTCAAAAGAGAAAAGGCAAATATTGAAAGATTATTGATACCTATTAAAGGTGAACGACATAAAAAGGGAGTGAGTATTGTGACTGATGGATGTAGTGACTCATAAAGATTGTTGATTAACTTCATGGTCATTTCTAATGACAAACCAATGTTTAAAAGTCAATGGATTGCTCCCGTGAGATCAGTAATTTATTGCAAATTTGATGAAGAAAGTGATTAATGAAGTCGGGCATGAGAATGTTGTTCAAGTGATCATAGAGAATGCTTCCAATTGAAAAGGTGTCGGACAAATTATCGAAGCACAATTTCTAAAGATTGTATGGACACTATACACAATTATCAAATTTTCAACATTTTCATAAAATTGGGACATTGAAATTTTCATCGACATCGATATTTTAAACCTTGGACATAATATGTTTATGTACAAAGTCAAAATTGTTTTAAAAAAATATATACAAATAGACATTTAGTTTTGAAGAAATTTCAAGGCAATAATCAAAACGGTTACACATTTAAAAGTGCATGAACTAAATTGTTATACATTTAAAAGTGCATGAACTAGTTACAAATTTAAAAGTATATGAGCTAAATCATTACAAATCAAGGACTAAATTGTCACCCCATGAAAGTTCAAGAACCAAAAGTGACTGCTAACTTGCAATTTTTTATCTATTTATAATTATTATAGTCGACAAAAATTGTGCTTGGGCACTTTATTGCACCTTCACAATTATGAGCATTATATGTTATCACTTGAATAGTGTTCTCATGACCAACTTCATTAATCACTTTCTTCATCAAATTTGTAATGAAGTCCTTATCTGTGATCTCACTAAAGCAATCCATAAACTTTAGGAACATTGGTTTGGCACCAGAAATGGTCATGAAGTTAATCAACAAGCTTCTTTGTGAGTCACTTTATCCATTGCTCATAATACTCACTCCCTTATTATGTCATTCACTTTTAGTAGGTGCCAATAATCTCTCAATATTAAGAGAATACTTTTCCTCGACATATTATATCCAAGAGGCACATATACTGACAACAAATTATTTGCAATGTAAGTAAAGACACCTAGAAAACATGGATCCCTCACTAAATGAAACAACAAGCCCGCAAAATAAAACATTCAAGCAATAAGCGCATCCAATTGTTCTCGTGATATCTTGTTGGATGATTTTCCAATTGCACTTGTAAAGAATTTTCTCTTGTTCTCTAAGTCAAAGCTACTTATTGGGAGAATTATTCACATCAACTCTACCAATTGATATGACTGAGAGTGATTTAGGTGACAAAAAACATTTTTATGAGCTTTCTTTTTCTATTTGAATGTTGTCACATCTAATTTTTGCATATCAACTATATCTTTCAAAGTGACTTTTAGACACGGCCCAACTCCTCGACCATTTATCTTCAACAAGTAAGCTCTAACTATTGTATATGAACTTTCTTTAAGTTACATTGCCACGAAGAATTTCCATCCCCATCACTCAATTTTTGATTCTTTCATCACATATTGTCATAGGGATTTTTAATCATCTTCAAATGAAGTAGATTCCATAAAACTATTTGATGATTGGCAGTGGCTAGAGTTCGTAGATGTCATCCTAACATTTACCAAAGAAAAAGAATACATAAATTATAAGAAATTGAAGACAACAATGGCCAACTTGATACACTCCAAGAAAAAATATTCCAACTTTAAAGTTCCACATTAGCTAACTTGATAGATTAAAGAAAAAAAAAATTGGTAAACAACAATGACTAATATATATAGATATATAGTTTGAAGATTGGAAAACAACATACGACCGTGGGCAATGGCTAAAATATATATATATATATATATATATATATGAGGTTGAACTTTGAAGATAGGCAACCAATGATGGGTAACTTGATAATGATAGACTCAAAGGGGAAACGAAAGATATACTTGATAGCTGATATCAAAAGAGATTAAAGATTGAGGCTAGAACACATCGGCAGTGAATAAAACATAGCGTGGGTAGAACACAATAGTTGATATCAACCCCCTTGCCCTTAGGTTGTTCTTTTGTTTTTTGTTGAAATATACATGGGTGTTTCTTTTTCTTTTCTTTTTTTTTTTCCTTTTTTCTTTTTTTATTTTTTTTTTATAAAAAAAAAAAAAAAAAAAAAAAAAGAAGAAGAAGAAGAAGAACATGTCGCCGGCAACTTCTGCTCTAGTGAAAAGGAGAACTAAGAAAACTACTATGCCCGTTTGTTTCCGAGAATTATACAGAAAGGGTGGGAGGAAAGTTGAAAAGTTAATGTTATATTCAACTTTTACTCTTTAGGTTCTATGGTTTTTCTTATATTTATTTTAAAAGAATTGTTTCTTCAATATTTTTACAGCCATGTCTGAGAATTACCCTTATCGTGTCTCAACATATTGGAATTTTTTTTATAAAAAAAAAACATGCAAATTGGTGTTTCGGACACGTCCCCTGAGTGTCCAGACGAGTCCAAACATCTGTGTGATGCATATTTGACACTGATACTACCCCTAATAAAGTATTTGTGCTTCATAGTTGTACCAATTATGAGCCAGCTGCATAGAACTTAAGTTGAACAAAAATCTCTTCTAGCTTTTGTTTATATTGCAATCAACTCAAACATGTAAGAGAAGAACAATTACTCCATAATTCCACAAAGTGGAGTGGAATTCTGGTTGATCCTTGACAACCAAAAGCACTCATGATCAATATGTCGAGTGAATAGTGATCAAGAAAAACATGGATCGAAATAATCAAATACATACCAAGGCATGTTGTGCAAGCTCAACCGAGGGAAATGTTACAAATGCTTGGCCCCTCATTCTTCCCTCCTGAAATTTAGAATAAGAAAAATTTTGAACCCCAGGTCATGATTATACACAATCAGATGAGCTATCCCTATTTTCTGCTCTTTCTTCAAGAAACTAACACACATTGATAAAAGATCATATTACACTAGGTCGCATTCTTTTGAACAATTGATAACCTAGGTCATATTTTATTTGATTTTTTTCCCTTAACTGCTATGGTCTGTAACTTGCAGCATTCAGATCCCTTTTTTTCTTCTTTCCTTTTTTTCCTTTTTGGAAAAAAATTTCAATACAAGTTTTGTTCGTTTGATAAAAAGTCATACATTTACACTCCAATTCTTTGCAAGACTATCATGCTAACAGGACAATTTCTCCCTTCCTCAAACTTGTAGGGAAATGTCCCAAGCATGGTCAGCAAGAATCCA
The DNA here is from genome assembly GCF_027475165.1 of Benincasa hispida. Taxonomy (NCBI): domain Eukaryota; kingdom Viridiplantae; phylum Streptophyta; class Magnoliopsida; order Cucurbitales; family Cucurbitaceae; genus Benincasa; species Benincasa hispida. Next base: position 28,420,967 of record NC_143487.1, read on the forward strand.
AGACTGATAAGTTCGTCTTCTTCAAATACTCGGGGGTATTTTTAGCGTCCCATGCTTTATAGTATTAAAATCTAAGATGGTGTATTTTCTATATACTGTGAACTTTAAATAGCTAAGTTATAGTACGTTAGTGCATCTCACCCTTTAAAAATAATGATGAAATGAGATCTAATTGTATAGAAGAATTGACAAAGATTAACCAAAACATCATCTTTTTTTAATTTTTTTTTCAATCAAGGATGTATAGCATTTCTCGAGTGTGGAGAATCAACCTATGCAATCTTCAGCCGCACCTTTCCATAATTTACAACTACAAGACTAAGCTTTGGTAAGACTTCCCTTATTTATGCTTCCCTTTGTAAAAGCCAATGCCTAATAATAAAGCATATTATGTATATTATTAGCCCCCCAATTCAGACAATGAGGCAACTTTGAAGATGTTTCTTTTATGCTCTTCAAGTAATCAGAGAAGAAATTACATAATTCTCGGTTAATCAAAAACTGATTGTCAAATAATACCTAACCTGCATTAGCTTCACAGTTAGAGCAGATTTGGCTTCATCAATACCTTCAAATAATGATCCTACAAAATAAAAACCACCTAGTTAAAACTAAACCTCTCATTGGAAAAGATAAGCACCATATAAAATTTTATAAGTTTAAAAGTTGGCAAAGAAAAGCATTAGAAGAATGTGAAAGTAATGTTCTTCCATGCATCAAAAAACCAGATATATAGGCCTATCCTAGGGTTACATTGAGGTGACATTCAACTTATAATTAGTTGCACATTCTGGAAATCTTCAAATTTACATCTTGACATATTGATCTAACAAAAAGTCTGATGCAAAATTTTAGCAATAGACCAGGACAGGTTCTATATTTTGGTGTATGGTTCCCACAAGGACTTGGTATTGCAGGACGATTGACCAGTGAGTGAGTCGAGACACAGAGAGCGTGTAAATGGGAGGAACATAGTGTGGAAGTAGCCAACTGATAGTAGCTTGGAAGAGAGAGATTCTCAAATCCTTGTTTTATCCCGAGATAAAATGTACTAGAGTAGTTTAGTATTTCAGTATTTCCTTTACCCTACATATGAATTTATGATATTGTTTAATACTATTTACCTGGTTCTAACCAAGATAATAAAGATAACAGATCATCCAAAGTACTGACACCCAGAATCAAACTTAACAAAATACTTCAACTAAGCCCAACTTTTTTTTTATAGGAAAAAAGAAACATTGTTGCTTTATCTAAAATAAAGCATAAACTAAAATAACTCTGACCAAAGCATCGTTGATTTATCTAGTATAATTTATCCTGAAGGCTATATCATAGTTGATGGCTCAAGCTCATCAGTTCTCTAATGCCTCAGATTAGTTTTCTTTTTTTTTTTCCCCCCCTCTCTCTCTCTGGCTTTTTTTTTTTTTTTTGGTTGATATTCCTGCTCCTTTTCCTCTAAATGGGAATGGGAACAATACATAAATCCATGACACACAATTAGGAGGAAAGGTCTCGCAGGATGAATGGGAGATCTGGATAACAAGAAGTTGTATGTTTTAGATGTTGGGAAAAGAGCCAAACCCATTTAGTGAGGGCATTTGTCGGTGTCAAGGGACTACACAAGAAAAGGTCAAAGGGGATCCATAAATATGTCAAAAGTAATTCACACGGGTACATCCCAAACTTCTACCCATCTCACAAGCTTTCCCTTAATAATTGAACCCCTACCGAGGATTTTTTCATATCTATTCTAAAGCTTACCAGTTCAAAAAACCTATACCAACAAGAAACCTAGCCCTTGTACTCAGTGGGCACGACAAATGTATCGTGGCCATTCCAGCCTCATCCAAACCTTTTGACAAGAAAACCAATACGGTGACGAAGAAAAAATAAAGAATTTTTGGTTCATGGAGGAAGTAAGGATAGCAAAGAAAGTAAAACAAAGCCATTGTAAGGAGAACCAGTGAATAGAAATGAAGAATGCTCAATCATGTGTCATTTTTGTGATTCTGATCTGATAACTCTATATTTGTTATCTGTTTCAATTGAAAAGTTCTATCTCTCGATAGTTGTTGATGAGGAGGACTATGGATGTTGTTTGATGGAGAAGATGGGAGGGGGAGCCATGGATGAGGGTGTTGATCAAAGGGGTTAGGGGTATCCGGCATGGTGAACTCCGATGGGGGTGAGTGTGGGGAAGAGACGCAAGGTTGAGAGAAGCCGTAGAGAGATTATTTTTGGCTTCTACTTCTAGTTCTTTTGGGATATTTTTGTTTGGGTGGTCCTTTGCTCTTCAAAATGATTGATGTAGGGCTAATTTGGGAATTTGAAGATTACTAAGATGGCTGTATTTTAATATTTGTTTTTAATCATTTTCCAATTTAATATTTTAGTTTAGGTGTGACAAAACTCTTCTCCTTTGGTTCTATTTAAAGGAGATAAGGTTTAGTTAGCTAGTTAGCTAGTTAGGCGCGAAACCACCATTCCCTTTGGATCTATTTAAAGGGAACATTGTCTAACATTTCATTCATTATTCAACATCAATAAAACTCCTTCACCAAGATTATGTTAGGTACTTAAGCACCTTGGAGAACCACACCCCAAAAGCTAGCTATTGGGGTGGGAGAGCCAAGCCACTTAAGTACCACATTGGTCATCCCATTCTAACCAATGTCGGACAAAGGCATCCCATACTACATTGGTTCCTAACAATACCCCATCCCCAGAAAGTCGACATCCCGACAGCTACTCCGGCGGTACTTCACTCGGCCACACCCGTTCAGAACCCTCCGCTGGTTCCACTCCGGAACGTCGACAACTGGCTTTAATATAATTGTTAGGTACTTAAGCACCTTGGAGAACCACACTCCAAAAGCTAGCTATTGGGGTGGGAGAGCTAAGTCACTTAAGTACCACATTGCTCATCCCATTCTAACCAATGCGAGACAAAGGCATCCCATACTACCTTGGTTCCTAACAGATTACTCCAAGAAACTCATCTCTTCAACAATTGCATCAGTGAGATCTATCTCTTGCACTTGGGGCACCCTTTTAAAAGGGATGAAATTCTTTGGAATATCTTCAAAAGAGCTTTCAGCCGGACTGTTTGGCAGTAAAGGAATGTTCGAATCTTTCAAGATAAAAGATTTTTCTTCTCATAATCTTTTTAATACTATGGTTCTTTTGGTTGTATCCTAGTATAAATATTCCCCTCTTTCAGTATTATAGCTATAATTTTGGCATAGCCTAACAGGATAAAAGGAGAATAACAACAAATAATTTTTTTAAAAGGAAAGAAAAAAGAAAAAAAATGCTTATCAAAAAATCAACAGGGAAATTAATTTCCATATATGCACAAAGGCTGAACTGGAGCGAAGAAACTTACCAAAAATATAGTAGAGGTCATCATTCAATACATCTTTGGCTAAGTTCTTGATATACAGCACCGAAGTAGGATTCCCAGCAGTATAGTTCTGAAATATCCATGAAATTTCCAACATTAGTTTTATCACAGATAAATTTTCATCACTCAAAGGTAAATTAGGAGAAAAAAGGGAGCTATATGTTCGACCTTAAACCAGGGAAATCAATGCAAAATTTATTAAACATTGGACCTTGAACATTGGAAGTGAAATTTATTCCCAGCAGTATAGTACCTTGAACATTGGAAGTGAAAGAATTTCTTCTGGAGGCAATTTGCCTCTCTCTAAATCTTCAAGCGTTGCATAGGGCTTTAGATCATTTGCTTCCTTTTCTGTCTCTTCACAATCATTGTTAATGTTATCAACTTTTCCATCGTGAATCACTTTAGGGGCAATCCTAATCTGCAACGATTAAACAAGGGAATCTGAAGGAATCATATAAATAAGATCATATGCCAATTAGTTACATCTTATGATAAAAGCAACCTGAATGACTGGGTTTTTCTTTTTGATCATAGGAATCTCTTTTGGAACCAATGTGGAAGGCTTCACCCCAACAGCCTCATGAGCCACATTTTTGTCTATCCCAGGGCCTACAATTGTTTCACATCTAGAACGCTTGTCTCCTGATTTTGCAGTTTTTGAAACTCCACTTGAATTATATTTTCCATCCACATCCTGAGGCAAACTTAAATCCAATTAATCAGTAAGTTCCAAAAAAAAAAAAATGGGAGTACATTATGTATCTCATCTCAGCTAGAAACATTCTAGAACAAGAAACGAATAGAATATAAAATAAAACCGTAATCCCTTGATGCACCTAAAAAATAAAGGACAGGATGCACATTTATCAACATTTATCAACAAAGGAAAGAACATTTATCAACATGAAAAAATAAAGGACAGGATGCACCTAAAAAATGTAGATGACAACATCAACAAAAATTGACATCATCGTCCGTAGGAATAAAAGAAGATGAATAATTTTGCTGACATGCTCTCAGTATAATTTCGAACCACAATAAAAAAAATTAAAAAAATTACAAGATCCACGGGGCCCAATGGATATACGGGGAAATTTATGAAAAATACTTTTTAAGAAGTTTCACTTATGTATGAAATTTATAAAAGATGGGAGAGGGTCCAATCCAAATAAGTTACAATAACCTTCTCTTCAACTGGACAAGAGTGAAGAGAAAATGTAGGAAATAAAGATGTGAATATTTACACACACACAAAAAAAATAATAAAAAAAGGAGGATAGAAGGATCTTCAAAGGTGTTGACTATCGGCCAAATAATCTCACTTCCAGTCTGTACAAAAAATTGATGCAAGGTCCTAGTTAAAAGACTTGCAAAACTGTTGCTACTAAATGACTAAAGAGTTGTCCTCCACACCATAGCTCAAATTAATCAGCTGATTCATATGGGAATGTTCCAAAGAAAAAATGGTCATACTCTTATTTGGATATACCTTTAGTATTAGTCAGAGCAGACTTTTGGGCTCCCACTGAAAACAGAATTTCATCCAAGCTAGAAAAGTGAGAGAGTTTTACCAGCTCTAGGCAAGTTACCTCTTCTGAGGACTCCATTTCTGACTCATCGCTGGACATATTTGTTACTTGAGGCCTTGGAGTGGCAGGAGGAGGAAGAGGTGGCAGCGATGGTTGTGCAGGAATGGAAGGTGGGAGAGGTGGAGTGGGTAGAGGCAATCGGAATGGAGCTGGAATGTTCATCTTGTTCATTAAATGCAGCACCTACAATTAAAAAACTAAGTTGTAAGAATTTACTTCAAATATGCTCCAGAATTTAGACGTATAAATTATCATTTCATTTGTAGTAACCTGAGTATAAAAGCGAGGGACAGCTATGAGGGCATTAACAATGTTGGTCAGGATATTACCATCTGGAGGAGGATAAGCATACCTAAAAAAAAGTTTTTACCAAATCTTATTGAATGCACAACCAAATACAATTGTCTTCACAAAAACTTCGTAAAGAACAAACAATTTAGATAATGAAAAACCCTAAAGTAAAATAGTAATTTTAAAGGAAACGTATCTAATCAAGACATGAAAAACAGGTGATGCAGTACAAATGGTATCCCAATAATATTTATACCTTTTCCCATTAGGGATTGTATGTATTTTCTCTTTGGATTATTTTTTTTCTCTTTTAATGATAAACCAAAATTTTTTGAGAAAAAGTGAGCCCAACCAAGGAGGACCTCCTAGCCAATATTGTATCCGGAAAAAATTAACCTGCCACACAAAAAAACTCAACCTTCTTGGATGTTTACCTTCCACACACAGGAAAAATAAAGACATTTGACTGAAATGTGCCAGCCAAACAATGACAAAAGAAGCAAACAGGAAAAGGTTTGGAAGGGCAAGGACTCCAAAGGCAGATATCCCCCCTAAAGGGGTAGTCCACAAGTAAAGATAACAAATCCATAACATCTTTACTCTTAAAGATATGTTTTTTTTAGGCATCCTTTCAAACTACCAAAAGATCCTTTAGCTTAATCATGTTCAAGTTTTTTATTGGAATCTCAAGTTGAAACGCATTGCCTGCATCTTCACAGATAAGCCATCCACTGCCCAAACCATTTAAGGAAGCAGGTCAGCACTGAAGAATCCACGACTTGGTATCCTCTCTGTTAGACATTCAAATTGTCTCTACAGCATTGTGGAAAGCCATCCATTCAAGGGTCTCATCACCTGTTAAAATTCCTTCTTAATGGTACCACCCAACCATTTGAAGAAGCAGACTAGCACTTATTCACTTATTTATTTTTAAGATAAAAATTAAGAAATAAAATAAAAAATAGCTTCGTTGTAGAGGTTATATTGTAGATTCTTGGGGAAGAAAACTTGAGCTCCCTATCCTCAATCCACAAATCCTCCCAAAAACAGATTCTATCGCCTCTGCCCAACTTTAATTTGTACCATTTTTCAGCTATGCAACAGGCTTTGTAGATGGATCCCCAAGGACCCTAGGTGGGCCAGTGATTTAAGAAATTGGAATCCAATTTCCTTCATTGAAGAGATGCCTCTCAAGCCATATTTTCCATAATAACGCTATAAATGTGATAGACCAATGTTACGAGAGCACCAACTAATACCAAATATGATAAGAATTTATATCAAATGGAGGCAAGTAAAAGTATCTTAAAAAAAAGGAGGTAAAGATCCTCTTTGGTCTTATTACAATAGCTCTGTATCGTTGCTCACAGTCCAAGAAAGGTAGTCTTTTCATTGGCTAATGGGATTTCGCACCTAACGGTCTCGAGTGATTCCTTCCTCTTCTAGTTTTGGAGTCGAGTAGCATTAAAATGCATCAATTCAATAAAAACAAACTATTTGGGCTTTCCTTAGTAGCAAATCACTAGTATTTGGCTTCTTACATTAAAGGCACACCAACTCTGATTTATGTTACATTCTCATTAACTCTAAGTCAGCTCTGTAAATTCCTGATTTTATCTTCATTTACGTCAAAGTTTTCAGTTTTCACTGATGTCCCTAATTGGCATGTCCTTTCTCATATATATATTGTTGAAAAAGGTTGTTTTAGACCTAAGGGCTTTTTTGTCTTTTCATATGGTGTCTAAAGTATTAGGGTTTTTGTCTGATGGTATATCTGATTCTGGGGGTCTTGTAAAATATAACAAAATCAATAAAAACTCTCTATCGTGGTTTTTTCTCCCTGGTCTAGGGTTTTCTACGTAAATCTAGTCTTCTTTCTTCTTCCCTTAATTTCAATATGGTATCAGAGCAAGGTGATGAAACCCTAGCTGAGATAGAAGAAATTCAATAATCAACTTTAGCAAATAATAGGACTCCGACAGATCATTCAACTAATGTTGCAAATCAAGCCGTTGTCGATCGTTATCTCCAATCTATTCTCAGCCCAACTCAGACGCAACAGCTTCGAAATTGGTCAAACCGCGCCGCACGAACTAGGGTTGTAGCAAACGCAACCACCCAGCCCAGAAGCTCTTCAGTCGCGCCGACCCAACTGCTCCAGCGATCGGGTCGCTCCAGCCGGTCAGATTAGGTGTCGCTCAACCGCTCCAGCCGTCTCAGCCAAGCGAATGCCTCCTGTCTTCGCGCATCCCAGCCGCACCGACACTAGGTGGAACCACGGGCAATGTGCCCTCGGCTTCAGGTGGATTTCCAGCCGCACATCAGCAGCCGTTCTCCCTCGTCCAGCCACAATACCCTCCAACTGTGACTACCTTTCCCATGGCTGAAGCTTCTGGTTCGGCTTCATATGGGCGGACATATCCCATGCCAGCACCTTACAATTCTCCTAAACATGAGTCAGTTGGTTATGGTGGCCCTGTTGGGATCCAACAACAGTTAGCAAGCTTACAGCAATAGATTTCGACGCTCAGAGCTTTTTTTGGGACCACGATGAATCATCAAACAAGTTCCCATCCCAATTTGTCTCCAGGTCTCCCGTTATATTCGGAAAACCTAGTAGCTACTTATCCTACTTTACCAACTGCGAATATTTTGTCTGGTTCTATTCGAAATTCTACGAGGGTAATCATCAGAGAGAAACTAAATGGCCAGAATTACTTCTCCTGGTCTCAATCTGTTAAAATGGTCCTCGAGGGGCGATATAAGTTCGGGTATTTGACTGGGGAAACATCGAGACCGAACCCTGGGGAACCTCAGGAGCGTATATGGGAGGGGGAGGATTCTCTCCTCCGCTCAATTCTGATAAACAGCATGGAACCTCAGATTGGAAAGCCCCTACTCTATTCAGCTTCTGCTCGGGATATTTGGGAGGCTGTCCAGAAACTATATTCGAAAAAGCAGAATGCTTCACGGCTGTATACATTGCGGAAACAAGTCCATGAGTGCAAGCAAGGGACCATGGACGTGACATCCTACTTCAATAAACTGTCGCTATTATGGCAAGAGATGGACTTGTGTCGTAAAGTTGTCTGGAATTGCCCGATTGACGGAGTTCAGTATTCGAAGATTGAGGAAGTTGACCATATCTATGATTTCCTGGCTAGCTTAAACTCGAGATTTAACACCGTCCAAAGTCGAATTCTGGGACAAAGACCGATGTCGTCCCTTATGGAGGTGTGCTCAGAAGTTCGATTAGAGGAGGATAGAACAAGCGGTATGAATGGTACTGTTGCTTCTACTATGGACTCTGTTGCTTTTGGGGTCGAGTCCTCTAGATCCGAGGGTGACAAGCAAAATGGAAAATCTCCTCCTATTTGTGAGCACTGCAAGAAACCGTGGCACACAAAGGACCAATGCTGGAAATTACACGGTCGACCTCCAAATGGCAAACGTCGGCCTCCAAATGACAAGTCTAAGTCGAACCAAGCCCTCGTTAGTGAGACTATTGATGCTGTCTCTCAGGTGAAAAATTTCTGCTGATTCAGGTACTGTTTGGACTAGCAATATTGTCCAATCAAGTACTCCTCCGTCCTTTAGTTTCTTTATTGAGGGAAATGAATCCTAGATACTTGACTCAGGAGCGATCGATCACTTAACTGGATCATCTTATCAATTCATCCCCTGTTATCCAACTGCTGGAAATGAGAGAATTCAAATTGCAAATGGGTCCTTTACTCCCATTGCCGGGAAAGGTCACTTGTCTCTGTATCAGGGGTTGGTTTTACAAAATGTTTTGCGTGTGCCGAAGATTTCTTACAACTTGTTGTCTATAAGTAAAATCACCAGAGATTTAAACTGAAGAGTCATTTTCTCACCCGATGATGTTTTGTTTCAGAACCTGAACTCGGAGACGATGATTGACACTGTCCGGCATGACAAGGGGCTCTATTTCCTTTTCGATGATACTCCCTCTAGGAGTTTGACTAGGACTAGCTTGTTATCTTCTTTTACTGTTTCTGAAACTGATTATTTGTTGTGGCACTTTCGTCTTAGACATCTAAGCTTTCAATGTATGAAGTACTTGTTTCCCCATTTATTTCGTGTTTCCTCCTTATCTTGTGATGTTTGTATTCGTGCTAAACAGCCTAGAATCTCTTTTAGTTCTCAACCTTATAAACCTTCCTAACCCTTCCATTTAATACATAGTGATTTTGGGGTCCATCTAACGTCACAACGGTATTCGGTAAGCGGTGATTTGTCACCTTTATTGACGATCACACCCGTCTTACATGGGTGTTTCTCCTTACTGACAAATCTGAAGTAACGTCTATGTTCCAACAGTTTTATACCACTGTCGAAACTCAGTTTAATGCTAAAATCGTCATTCTTCGAAGTGACAATGGACGGGAGTTTGTTAATCAGACCATTCGCGAGTTTTTGACTTCAAAGGGTATCATCCATCAGAATTCCTGTGCTTATACGCCTCAGCAAAATGGGGTGCCTGAGCGAAAAAATCGCCACCTCATTGAGGTGGCTCGATCTCTCATGATTCCTACGTCCTTACCGTCATACCTATGGGGGGATGTTGTGCTTATTACAGCTCATCTCATTAATCGAATGCCCTCCTATATGCTTAAATTCCAAACATCCCTTGAGCATTTTAAAGAGTCGTTCTCGTCCACTCGTCTTTTCCATGATGTCCCCCTTAGGGTGTTTGGATGTACCGTCTTTGTTCATAATCATGGTCCTCACCAGAGTAAGTTCACTCCTCGTGCTCAAAAGTGTGTGTTTGTTGGGTATCCACTTCACCAACGAGGCTACAAGTGTTTTCAGCCTTCCTCCCAGAAGTACTTTGTCACCATGGATGCCACTTTTCTCGAGGATAAACCCTTTTTTTCCCGTTAGTCCTCTTCAGAGGGAGACTGCTAATGAAGAGACTAACATAACCACCTATTTTGTTCCTTTAGACCTTCTTCCTGAGCCTATCCCTATGTCCCTGTCCTTCCTATGAAACAGGTGCCCTGGATAACCTACTACATGAAAAATCATAGAAAGGAAATAATTCCCCCTGTTGCTCCTCCAGAAGTTGTCCAAGAGTCAAAACCAGAACCAGCTCAAGGTGCAGCTGAGTGTGTTTGGGGTGATGTGGTTGAGGGTGATGCAATCAATGTGATGAACTCTAACAATGTCGAGATTGGCGATGGTAATGAGTTATCAGGTGATACACAGGAAACTGAAAGCTTGCAACAGAAGGATAAGTGTGATTCTTACTCTCAACCGTGCACTGATAAACAGGTAGACAAACCTAGTGAGTATGATGCTACTCTTGATTTGCCAATTGCTCTACGAAAAAGAACTAGATCATGTACCAGACACTCTATGCAGAGTTTCTTGTCCTACAATAATTTATCTTCAAGATTTAAGGTCTTTACTACCAACCTGGATACTGTGATGATACCAAGCAGTGTGCATAAGGCCATGGAAGTTCCCAAATGGAGAGTTGCGATTATGGAAGAAATGTGAGCGCTTGAAACGAATAAAACTTGGGATCTGGTTATGCTCCCTAAAGGCCATAAAACCGTCGGATGCAAGTGGGTGTTCATGGTGAAATACAACTTCGATGGAACTCTTGATAGATATAAAACCAGGCTAGTTGCAAAAGGGTTTACCCAGACATATGGAGTAGATTACTCAGAAACCTTCTCTCTAGTAGCAAAGCTTAACACGATTCGAGTTCTTCTCTCAGTTGCCGTAAACAAAGACTAGCCTTTACATCAACTGGATGTAACGAATGTTTTTCTGAATGGTGAGTTAGAAGAAGAGGTCTATATGAGCCCGCCTCTAGATTTTGAAGCAAGGTTTGATAATCAAGTTTGCAAACTAAAGAAATCTCTATATGGCTTAAAGCAGTCTTCGAGAGCTTGGTTCGATAGGTTCACGACTTTCGTTAAATCCCAGGGGTTTGTTCAAGGGTATTCTGATCATACCCTGTTTCCTAAGAGATCGGCATCAGGGAAGGTAGTTGTTTTGATTGTCTATGTTGATGACATCATTTTGTCCGGTGATGATACAACTGAGATTGTCGGGTTAAAACAGAGGATGGCAGATGAATTTGAAATCAAAGACCTTGGCAGTCCGAGATATTTTCTTGGAATGGAGGTAGCAAGATCAAAAGAAGGAATCTCTGTTTCTCAACGGAAATATACTCGACTTGTTGAAAGAAACAGGAATAACTGGGTGTAAACCTGCAGATACGCCGGTTGAAGTCAATAGCAAGTTGGGAGATTCTATTGAAGATGTCCCTGTTAATAAGGAAAGGTATCAACGTCTCGTGGGGAAGTTGATTTACCTCTCGCATACCAGACCTGATATATCATATGCAATCAACATGGTCAGTCAGTTTATGCAGGCTCTGTATGAGAGACACATGGAGGCTGTTACTCGGATTCTGAGATATTTGAAGTCTACTCCTGGAAAAGGATTGGTGTTCAGAAAGCATGACAAGAGGTGTATTGAGGCATACACAAACTCAGATTGGGTAGGTTCTGTTACAGATAGGAAGTCCACTTCGGGGTACTGTACCTTTGTATGGGTAAATCTGGTTACCTGACGAAGTAAGAAGCAAAATACAGAGCTATGAGCCTGGGAATTTGTGAATCGGTTGAGGAAGGTTCTGACTGGTCTTTACCAGGAAAGTCATGACTCTATGAAAATGTACTGTGATAATAAGGTTGCTATCAATATCGCTAACAATCCTGTTCAACACGACAGAACCAAACATGTGGAAATTGACAAGCACTTTATCAAAGAGACGCTGGACAGTGACAGTATCTGTATTCCCTATATTACGTCAAGTCAACAGATTGTTGATGTTCTCACCAAAGGACTACCAAGACAAAATTTCGACACCTGGGTTAGCAAGTTAGGTTTTATTGATATCTACGCCCCAACTTGAGGGGGTGTTGAAAAATGTTGTTTTAGCCCTAAGGGCTTTTTTGTCTTTTCATATGGTGTCCACGGTATTAGGGTTTCTGTCTGATGGTTATTTATATACGAGTCTGGAGGTCTTGTAAAGTGTAACAAAACTAATAAAAACTCTCTATCATGGTTTTTTCTCCCTAGCCTAGGGTTTTTTACGTAAATCTGGTCTTCTTTCTCCTTCCCTTAATTTCAATATATATATATAGATAAGATAGATAGATAGATAGATAATTAACAGGGAAGTATATTTGATTTGAGTAGCTTCAAGCCTACACCTGTTGATTTAGTACCTTTTGTGAGGCTCATTTAAACTATTGAATGTCTAATTGTGTAGGTGCTGAAAACTTTAAAACAAAAGTTCAACAGTCAAGTACTTAAAGAACATCTTGAATTTTCAATAAAACAAAATATTAAAGAGTCATCAACTTCAACTCCGAACCTTAAAGAATTTGTAGACCTATCATGCAAAGTAATACATTAGAAATAAATAATAATAATGTAAGATGAAAACATTAAATAATAGTAAGAGAGCACCATACCCAAGATGAGGAGGGAATGGATAATCCACACCAAGCCTTGCAGCAATTGGCTCACCAAAATGCAGAGGCCTTGCTCTCATACTCTCAGTGTGATCTTTACTCCTATGGTCCTTAGATATGGCATCTTTTATGGCAGCATCCTCCATCTGAAAAGATGAGGATACAACAAAATCCTTCCTTGACACAGATACAATCTGTTTAAATGTATAATATTAAATTGGTGTAGTAGCCCTTTCCTCTGCTAAAAGCTCACCAAGAAGCTACAGCCTGCCACCATGAATCACAATAGTATGGTGAAGATTGTAAAGCTCACATCATAAGTTAGACTTCCGAAAGAAAACAGAATAACAAAATTTCATTTCTATCACTGAGAGCATATACTAAAAAAATAGTTGTCTCGGTTCATAGCTACTGTTGCTCAGGGTTGACATAAGTAGATATCCATTGCTAATTGCTATATGATTTTTGACATTCCAACATCTAGAAGAAAGATAGGCCATAGTAAAACAATCAAACATTTAGGCGATATCTCCACTAAACGCCACCAAATCTCTGTGTTGCCAGTCAGCATAAAAACTGCACATTGGAGTTTGTACTTTTCCGGGCACCTCATAAAACGGAAAGTCATCTCAATCGAGGACAACCACATCTCTGCTTTAATGGGATCCCTCAATGATCCATCGAAGGAGCGAGAGTCAAACTTCCTGAAATCCCTCAACTCGGTGACTGGGTCTGTTGCAACTGAACTAGTGGTACTGGCTCCTTCTGAGCCTGGTTCTGGCCAGTCTGTCCTGCCATCGTATTACGGATCAACTCCTGTAGTCTTTCCATCAAGGAGGATGCAATGGTTTCTCCAATTTTTTGCCTCCATTGTCTTTTCGTCAACTTGAGTCATAGGGGGATTTGAAGCTGTCGAGACGGTCTGGCTACCATCGACCCCCTCTTCCTACACGGGGAGGGGGAGAATCCTGAACTTGTGGATGTTGCATTTGGGGGTCCGGAACCCCTCTAACTGTTTTTCTTGGTCTGAGCTTAGGTGCCATGTCCTGTCATGAACTCACAAATCAGCTCTCTTTCTCTGCATCTTTCTCAAGAAAACATGCTACTAAAACATTACATCAACTAATCTCATGTATGTACTGAAAACATTCATTAGTAGGACATACCTGGCGATGACGAGGAATCCATTACTGGGCCACAGGGACTACTTACGTAGTAAGTCAGTCTTCAGAACCCAAAACATGGGCGCCGATACCAACAGTAACGACCCGACCCCCTAGGACTCAAGTTGTCGTTACTAAACGCATGCATGCATTGAAGTTAAAACGACATCCTTTTTATAGTGAAATAAATGCTAAATAAATAAGGTAGCTTAAAATATTTTTATTAAATCCAAATAATAAATTCAGATGATAGGGTACCCAAAAGTCATAAACGGAAATAAATAAGTCCGAAAACAAATCTCAACAGTAAGTTCCAAATACTAAAACTGAAAGTGAATAAAAACATAAAGGAAATCTTAAAATATGAGCGGAAGCGTAAAACTGGTCCCCAGTGGCTCGTTCAAGGATTCCTCTTGTCATTTGCCAGTGCGTCCTTGCCCTTACCTGAAACATAAACATGAGAAAGAGTGAGTATAAAATACTCAGTAAGTAACCCCACTACCGGGGTCAGGCTAGGAATCTATGTCCTCTAGATGCCTTCCTCTGGTGGGGCATGAATGCCCCCTCTAGTCCCCATGGGACATATATCAACATGCAAAACTGACCTCTCATCCAACTGTAGTTAAGTGTACCCACTACCTCTAGTAAGTCCCGTAGGACCTACAACCTCTGGTGATCCCGAAAGAGACACCACCTCTAGTGAATCCCGAAGAAAACACTACCTTTAGTGAATCTCGAAAGATAACACCACCACTAGTGAATCCCGAAGGAAACACAACCTTTGATGAATCCCGAAGAATAAAACCACCTCTGGTGAATCCCAAAGGAAACACAACCTCTGGTGAATCTCGAAGGATAACACCGCCTCTGGTGAATCTCGAAGGAAACACAACCTCTGGTGAATCTCAAAGGATAACACCACCTCTGGTGATTCCCAAAGGAATCACAATCTCTAGTGGGTAACTAACTAACAGTAAGGACGCTACTGCCACTGCAACATTATAGCATGGCTCGAGGCTTAACTAAAGTAAGTTTTCTCTCTACTCTCTACTCTCTCCTCCCTCCTCTCTTTCCTCCTTCCCTTTCCGATATTCCTCCGGCAACTTTCCCTTCTTCCTACCACCATTCCTTCCATTAGAGTTTTACTATTCAAGTTACTCTCAATGGAAATCGAAAATTGTAAGATAAATGGCTACTCCTACTGTATTTAGACTGAGTTGAATCTATACTACATTGAGGACATGGAAGCTTGTAGGGTGTTGTCCCTCTCAAGGGCACAACTATTATGGCTGGTAGAGCAGGCATCTAAGCTAGCAGCAAACTCGAGTAATCATTATTTCCTCAACAAAGACAGAGGATGCGATGGAGTTACAAGTTTATCCAAGTTCAAGGATAGCTCAAGCTGGGTTTTGAGGTTTGTTGTGTAGCCTTCAACCGAAGGTCCGTGTTTTATTCATGTCCCAGAAAGTCCAAAGCATCAAGGTTGGTTTTCCTTCATTGGTATGATCAAAAGTTTCTTAAAAAAAAGTGAGGATTCATGCCTACTATCAAAGAAGAACTATTCAGCCCCAGAGTATCCCAACAAAGCTACATCAATGCCAAATCCTCAAGTCAAAAAAGGAACAAGTTTTGCGGATGTGGTAAAAGGAAAAGAAGACCTCAAGTGGAAAGTTTTGGGGGGTGGATCTCAATAAAAAATCTACCTTTAGATTTTTGGAACAGAAGCATCTTTGAAGCTATTGGAGCCTACTTTGGAGGGCTTGAAAAAAATTGCATTAGACACTCTCAACCTTACCAATTGTGTTGATGCAAGAATTCAGATTGCTAGAAATTTGTGTGGTTACATGCCAGTAACGATTGAAATAAAAGATGAAATTAGAGGGAATATCTTCTTGAATTTTGGGGATATAGAATGTCTAGACCCTCCCACAATAGTTAAAGATGAGTTATTTGTACCCAATTTTTCAAATCCGATTGATTTAGTCCGATTAAATCAAGTAATGAAGGACGAAGGAGTCGTGGTCAATGAGCTGGAAAATGAATGGTCATTCCTTGAATCCAAGAGTCCAAACCAAATTTCTTAAGGAATCCCATTGCTTTTCTGGAAAAAGCTCCGCAACAGCCGCTTAGGAAGACGAAGAGAGAGTCTTCATTAATTGACACACAAGTCTCTAAGGAAGATGAAAAGTCCTCTCTGAGAAGGACACAGAAGCCAGATCAACCACCCTGTGTTGAAATGATTCCCTGTTCAGCAGTGGAAAGGCCCTCTTTTGAAAAAATGCGGAATACGAAGCATCACCCTCATGTGGAAGACACACCTTGCTTAGAAGAAGCCGAAGAGTCACCTGGAATTAAAGAAAAAAGAAAAAGCGGACGATTCATGTACTACTCGGCCCCTCTCTCCTCCTTTGGGTGGTAAAAAGTCCAAATTAATTATTAGCACTCCAGCACATGACTTTAATGAGGCAGCTGTTAATTTTGAGAATATAGACAGCCAGGCCTTTGGCATTCAGCCTTAATCTGCCGATCATTTAATTTCCCCGACAACCCAAAAGTCTCTGAAGGATTTGGAAGTTGATTCAGCCTCATTCTCCAAGAGGAGCACGCACCTCCTCAAACCATTCCCCAAACACTTTGCAAGAAGATGAAGCTCCTCATTTAAATCATGGTCCCTAATTGCAAATTCAGACTTTCTGGAGGACTGTTGCGCCAGGATGCAACTTCCAATTGCCAAGACCAAAAGGTTAGTAATTCCTCCTCCTAATAACTTCACGTACTCCTCATTTTGTCAAAAACTTAGACCCATCTTTCCCTTCTGTGCAAGGATAATGAAGACCAAGCCGAAACTGATATGAACTTGAACCTTCTTTTTCACAGTGAAGAGGTTCAGGAGACAGAGAATCTAAAAGCCCCTACTCCAACCCCTCCAACCTTTTCTGACATGCCACATGAGCTCAATTCCTTCTTGGAAATTTGTGATATTGTCCTGGCTTAATCAGGACTGGAATTCTGCCACTTCTACTAATTTTCTGATTTAAGAGGCCCAAATGAAGATCATGTCATGGAATACTAGGGGCCTTGGTGATAAAACAAAAAGATTGGTTATAAAGAGACTCTGAAAAAAGTAAATCCGGACATTGTTTTGCTTCAAGAATCAAAAAAGGATAGCTTCGACCTTCCATTCATAAAAAGCATATGGAGCTCAAAGGATGTATGTTGGACTTTCGTGGAAGCGCAAGGCAGATCAGGGGGCATCCTGACTTTGTGGGATGAAAGCAAGATTTCAGTCTCTGAGATTGTTAAGGCAGAATTCTCATTAACAATAAAATGCCATACCATTTGTAAGAAAGTGTGTTGGATAACAAATGTTTATGGTCCAAACAACCACAGGGAAAGAGAGAGATTGTGGTCCGAATTAACTTCCGTAGCAGAAAGCTGTGAAGATGCTTGGTGTCTTGGTAGGGACTTTACATTCGAAGAAGGCAAGAAAGATTTCCAATAGGAAGAGCAACTAGAGAAATCAGGCACTTTAACAATTTCATTAGGATTTCAAACTTACTTGAAATTCCAATGTCAAATGGAAGATACACTTGGTCACAAGAAGGTAAAATAACTTCAAGATCGCTCATTGACAGATTCTTCATCTCAAACAAATGGGATGATCTCTTTGAAAACTCAAGAGTTTCAAGACAAGCTAGACCAATTTCTGACCACTTTCCACTATTATTGAAGCTGGAGCTTCGAATGGGGACCTTCTCCATTTAGATTTTGTAATAGTTGGTTAAAAAACAAAGGATTGTTGTAGGATAATCGAAAGATCCTTAAGTATGGGAAGTCAACAAGGATGGACTGGTTTTGTCTTCTCAGCCAGATTAAGAAGATTGAAGCAAGCCCTAAAAAGATGGTTACTGGAAGAAACAAAACGACAGAAAGCTAATGAAGATGCAATTTTGGAAGAGATAAGAAGAAGAGACTTGACAGTGGAAAGTCAAGAAGAGCTCTTAATAGAGGAGGATTTAAGAATTTCCTTAAAAGCAGACTTAATATCCCTTTATCAAACGGAGGAAAGAGATCTTATACAAAAAAGTAAGCTGAATTGGTTACAATTGGGGGATGAGAATACAACTTTTTTCCATCGTTTCCTTGCGGCCAAAAAAGAAAAAGCTTAATTACCAAACTGATTAATGATCAAGGAGAACCAACAAAGTCTTTCAGAGAAGTAGAAGCCCTAATATTGGGTTTCTATAGCAGTCTTTACTCTAAAAACCAGGGCTCACGTTCACTTCCTCAAAATTTGGGTTGGCCAAGGGTTTCTACCGATCAGAATAGGCAGCTGATTTCCAGTTTTAACCTAGCAGAAATTAAGGAAGCAATAAAGATGTTGGGAAGAAACAAAGCACTAGGTCCGGATGGTTTTACCATTGAATTTATACTAAAATTCTGGAACCTATTAAAAGACAATCTGAAGGGCATCTTCGATGAGTTTTACCACAATGGAAAGCTCAATTCATGTATCAAAGAAAACTTCATTTGCCTAATCCAAAAGAAGACAAAGGCAGTCTCAGTGAAAGATTTCAGACCTATCAGTTTATCTACTATAGTCTATAAGATTATAGCCAAAGTTCTTGCGGAAAGACTTAAGAAAGTAATGCCTAGCCTAATATCTCAAAGTGCATTCATTGAAGGTAGGCAAATCCTTGACCCGATTTTAATAGCCAACGAGGTAGTAGAAGACTATAGAAGCAAGAAGAAAAAAGGCTGGATTCTAAAACTTGATCTTGAAAAACCTTTTGACAGAGTGGATTGGGAATTTCTTGAAAAAACCCTTCATGAAAGGAACTTCCACTCCAAATGGATTTCTTGGATTTTGGGTTGTATTTCTAATCCAATGTTCTCCATCTTCCTAAATGGAAGACCAAGAGGTAGAATTAAAGCTACAAGGGGAATTAGACAAGGGGACCCCCTCTCTCCCTTTCTTTCCCTTTTGGTTAGTGATTTGCTAAGTGTGTTGGTTGACAGAACCCGGGAAAAAGGATTGTTCGAAGGCTTTGTGGTTGGAAAAGACAAGGTACAGCTTTCCATTCTTCAATTTACTGATGATACTTTGCTATTTTGTAAGTATGATGATGACATGCTAGACACTCTTAGAAAAAGCATTGCACTTTTTTAGTGGTGTTCCGGTCAAAAGGTTAATTGGGAAAAATCTGTCATTTGTGGGATTAATATTGAAGATTTCAAGTTGAGGGCAGTAGCTTCAAGGCTGAATTGTCAACTAGCACACCTTCCCTTCTTATATGTGGGCCTTCCCCTTGGGGGGCATCCAAAAAAAGTAGATTTTTGGCGGCCGGTTATTGATAAAGTGCATAAGAAACTTGACAAGTAGAGAAGATATAATTTATCAAGGGGTGGAAGAGCTACTTTGTGTAAATCAGTCCTTTCCAATCTACCAACCTACTACATGTCCTCTTTCTCGATGCCTGAAAAAGTGATATCAGCCTTAGAAAGGGCCATCAGAAATTTCTTTTGGGAAGGCCACAAAGGTGGTAAGATAAATCATCTTTCGAAGTGGGAGCTAGTATCTAAAAACCAAGAAGATGGGGGTCTCGGGCTAGGAGGACTGAAAGCTTAACTTGGCCCTTTTAACCAAATGGGGCTGGCGGTTTATGAAAGAACAAACCTCCTTGTTGAATCAAGTCATCACAAGTATCCATGGCAGCAGCCACTTCGGTTGGCACACATCCGGCAAGGCTCATTGTAGTCTCCGCAGTCCTCAGATCAGTATGTCAAGGTTATGGATGAAAGTTGAGATTTTGGCAGCCTTTAAATTGGGAAATGGAAACAGAATTGTATTTTGGCAAGACCCTTGGCTGGATTCTTCTACTTTAAAAGACAGATTCCCTTCCTTGTTTGGTTTAACCACCAACCCCAATGGTTCAGTCTCAAACTATTGGGACTCTCATACTTCTTCATGGTCCATCAACTTCAGAAGAGCCTTAAAGGAAGAAGAGATCCTAGAGTTCCAAATCTTATTAGCTTTGGTGGTCAAGAAAGAAGTAAACACTAGGCAAGATACTCGCATTTGGTCCCTTGAAACTAATGGCTCCTTCTCAATTAAATCACTGGTAAACCACCTCTCTTTGGCCTCTCCACTTTCAACTAGCCTTCAAAAGGGTCTTTGGAAGTCCAACAGCCCAAGGCGAGTTAATATAACAATTTGGATAATGCTTTTTGGAGCCCCTAATTGCTCCTCTGTGCTGCAACGGAAGCTGCCTTCTTTTTATATCTCCCCCAATTGTTGTGTCCAATGCAAATCAACTGAGGAAGATCTTCAACGCCTCTTCTTCAATTGTATTTTCGCCATTAATTGCTGGAGAGCACTTCTCAACTGCTTCACCACTTCTTGGGTCTTCGACAACTCCTTCAAAAGCAATGTACAGCAACTACTTTCTTGACCAACTCTCAAGAAAAACTCAAATTTACTTTGGATTAATGGAACAAAAGTAGTGTTGGCTGAAATTTGATTTGAAAGAAACCAAAGAGTGTTCAACAGTAAGGAAACTCCTGGGTTTGCTCGATTTGAGGTGGCAAAGCTCAATGCTTCTCTTTGGTGCTCCTTCTCTAAATGTTTTGAAGCTTACTCCTTACAAGACATAAGTTTAAATTGGCAGGCATTCATTCAAATGGAAGCCTAGCTGGCGGCTCTTCTAGTTCGGTTGTTCGATGTGGCAGCATCTCTAGTTTTTTCTTTGTCACTTTTGTTGTAATTGTTATCTTTGTTGTATTCTTGGATGTATGCAGTTTCAGCTTGTGAAGCATTTGTTTGTTCTTTTTTCATTGTTGTTTGCTAGTTTTATAAAGTTCCCTCTGTTTTGTTGGATATGATGAGGGCACTATGGGGTGTCAACCTAGTTGAGATGCCCGGGTGCGCCTGCTGATCCTTTGGTTTCAATTTTGGTTATTTGTATTCGCCTTTATTTTCAAGTACACATCTCCTGTACTGTCTCTTAATGATTAATAAAGGCCATTTCCTTTTAAAAAAAACATTATAAAATGGCTCTATACCATGCATGTACATACATCTTAGATTCTCAAATCAGACATAATCTCATAGGATAACCTATATTCGTCTCATGCTAGCATTCAAACATAATCTCATAGAATACACATACTCATCTCATGCTAGCGTTCAAACATAATCTCATAGAATAACACATACTCATCTCATGCTAGCATTCAAACATAATCTCATAGAATAAGACATACTCATCTCATGCTAGAAATCAAATATCTATATGCGCATTTAATCCCTCGAGTCATTATATCAAAGAAGACGTACATCAATCATACCATCAACCAAGCATGCTATTAATCAGTCATACTATTAACTTATTTTACTAGCGTACACCTAATGTCTGACCCGTGGGCAGTTCTAGTAGTAAGATTACTTACCTATAATTGCAAACTCTAAAAACTAACAAGCTTAACCTCTTTCTTGCCCAACAAAACCTTGAATCAAACCAAGCATAGTTTCAAAACCACCAATCCTAAACCAAAAGCTCTCAACAACTTACGAAAACCCAAAGGATCTAACTTAAATCACCCAAAAAAAAAGACACCAGGACACCTCAAGATCCAAACCTAACACCCAAACATCATGGCAAATTATTTTAGGCCACAGCCTATGGTTCAGTCAAACTTAAATCGAGTAATTCATAAACATACAACATGTTTAACAACCCAAACGAGTTTAGAGCCTTACCCTTCACCAAAATTCGTCGACTACACCTTTAATCGGCTGGACGACAACTTCAACAACCTGAAATTTTGCACTAACATCCAAAATACAACAAGTACCAACAAATCAAGGCCAAACTCTAATGACTACTCAAAATCCTCAAGAGACCCAATCAAAAACAATTTAAACTTACCCTTAATCCAAGATTCCGACGAAGACCAAAGCAGTGGTGGCCGAATGTCAAACTGAACGAGGGGCGGCGACGGCAGAAGTGGCGCGACTGCAGTGGCGGAGGGGCGGCGGACGCGAGGATCCAGAGTACGGGGCTGAGCTTCTGCAGCGGCGCGGCGGGAGTGGGCTGGGTCGGCGGCGACGGTGAGCAGCTGGAGACGGTGGGCGGACGTGTGGTTGATGCAGGGATCGCGCGACTGGGCTTGATGGCTCGTTCGGTCTACGGCCTTCGACGGCTGGTGAACGCAGCTTGAACCGACGGTCTTCGACGGCTGGCGGAGACGGCTCGGACTGACGGCGGGCGAAACGCTCGTGGCTAGAAGCGGCGAGCTGAAGGGAGGGCGGCGGCTGCTAGGGCACGTGAACGGCAAAGAGAAAGGGGGGAATAAAAAGAAAATAATAATATATAAAAGAATAAAATATAAATAAAATAAAATACTTTATTTTATTCTATTATATTTTATATCATGTTTTATTCTTTTCCTTAAATTTCTAATCTCTTTTTCCCTCACAATTTCCGATTAAAAAAGAATTTAACTAACCCTCTTCAAAAGAAATTAATTCTTGACATTAATTTCAAATTAAATTTGGACAACATAAATTTCCAAAATTACACTTAAATTTTCAAAAATCCAAAAATGTCCTTTAATACTAGCAGTTACTGAAATTACATTAAAAACTAAAATTCGAGGTGTTACATGAGAATAATGGCCGAATAATTGAGCGTTATCAACCAGTTTTATGAGCAATATGTGAGCGGTATGAGGTTTTAAAACTGGTTTATCAACTAGACACCGTAGGTTAAATCCAAATATAAATGTTATACTTGGATAAACACCAAGACTTAGGTTGTTTAATTAGCCACAACATTCCTAAGTAAAGATATACCGAAAAAAATATTAGAACACTTTAGTGGGAGTTTAATAGCACATAGGATATGTTATTAAAACGCTTCAATGGGAATTTGATAACGCTTCAATATGAGATTAATAACATATACGATATGTTGTTTTTAGCTCTTGCATCCTTAAGAGTTCACAATCGACATTCATGTTTCGCTTCGTGTCACCCTAGGAGTGACCTCCATCAGAAAGTGTTTACATAAATCGAGATTATGGTGAATAGGGGATGTTGTTCACAGTAAAATGAAAAATGATCTCACATCCTAAGATGTTCACACTGTGGGATCCGTGCAACACTTCGTGTCGATTATACCTCGACTGCTCCATTTGGAAAGTGTTTGCATTGGATCAAGATCAAGGTGAATAAAGGGAAGTTGTTCAATGTAAAATCAAATATATGATATATTGATTTCAACTCTCACGTCCCTAGAAAGTTCACACGGTGAGGTCCATACAACGCTTTATGTCGATTATACCTCGATTGCTCCATTCGAAAAGTGTTTGTATGGGTCAAGATTAAGGTGAATGGGGGAAGTAGTTCATAGTAAGTAGGTGAAGGATATGTGTCACCACATCCTGTGGTCTCTTCTGTTTGTTTGGACCGTGAGATTCCTATGTTGCGCTTGTTGGTTAGCTTTATGCGGTCCTTGCTAGTTGTTTAACGACGACTATCCCCTTGGAGGGTTGTAACATGGGATTCAGAACAACTCAAACTCTAGAAATGGATAGGATTTCTTAGGTCATTTTCCAACCTTAACTTTCTAATTCGGTGGCATCGTTGGGGCCAACCTCTAAGGTCTGAAAAATGGAGGGTTACACTTACAAGATTACTAAAGTGTTAGTAAGTTCTAACCGATAACAGTAGTTAAATGACTATCGGAATGTGAGTTATTCTAGAGATAGTATTTAGTCAAGAATGTCTTGCTTTAGTGAAGGAGTATTTGACTGCCACTCGGTAGCACTTATTCTGACTCACTATAGTATCATCGCAAAAATAATGAAATTTGGATACATTATTACTTTGTTAAGACTTGATGGGTTTAAAAGCAATTCACCAATAAAGAAATTGTTTATTGTCCAAAATGACTAGTTCCTTGATACAATTGTTGGCTTCAGATAAATTAACTGAGGACAATTATGCTACATGGAAATCAAATTTGAATACAATACTGGTGATAGACGATTTAAGATTCGCTTCGACAAAGAATGTCCTCCCATCCCTAACTCAAATGAAAACTGAACTGTTCGGGATGCATACGACAAATGGACGAAGGCGAATGAAAAAGCCCATGCCTACATTCTTGCCAACATACCTGATGTTTTGACTAAGAAACACGAAAGCATGAGTACTGCCAAAGAGATTATGGAATCTCTACAAGGGATGTTTGGACAACCGTCCTTCTCCCCGAGACATGATGCTATCAAATATGTTTGCAACTGTCGAATGAAAGAAGGGCCTCTTCTGTTAGAGAACATGTCCTAGACATGATGGTCCATTTTAGTGTGGCAAAGGTAAACGGAGCTGTTGTAGATGAGAGGAGTCAAATCGGTTTTATTTTAGAGTCTCTTCTGAAGATCTTCTTGCAATTTTGCACCAATGCGTTAATGAACAAGATAGAATACAACCTTACTACACTTCTCAAGGAGCTACAGGCTTTTCAGTCCATTTTGAAAACAAAAGAACAAGTAGTGCAGGTAAATGTTGCACTATTGAGAAAAGAGGATCGTCCTTTAAAAAGTCTGATATTGCTTCTTCTTCTGAGAATAAGAGTATTCCCTTGAAGAAGAACAAGGGGAAAGGGGAGGAAAAAAACTTCTACTGGCCACAAATGCAAGGCCAAAGCTGTAGACAAAGGAAAATATTTCTACTGTAGCGAGGACATGCACTGGAAGAGAAACTGCCCAAAATACCTTGCAGAGAAAAAAGCGAAGAAAGCAAAACAAGTAAACTACTTCCTAAGGCCATTTCAAATATTTAGATATTTAAAATGGCTGAAAAATATTAAGGTAAAAGATGTATTCTGGTACTTATCTTTGGTAATTAAGATTATTGTCAGATCATGTCTTGATGAGATTAAGAAGGTTAAAAGTGGTCATCTAAATAAGTTAGAAGACAAATATTTTAACTCTATGTGTGTCTTATCTTGAAGACAAGATGATCAAAAGAACTAAAGAACCCTTAAAAGCTTATACATACAGATCTTTATCAACCCTTAAAAGCTTATACATACAGATCTTTTTCAACCCTTAAGAGCTTATACATACAGATCTTTATGGTCTAGGGAATGTTAAAGCATAAGGAAAGGTATGGATATTTCAATAGTTATTCTAAAGTACAATTGTATTTACCTAAGTTGTAAGTTTAGAACACTTGAAAGGTTCAAGGTGTATAAAACTTGTTAGGTAAAATAAGCAAAACACTTTGATTGGATCGAAGTAGAGAGTACAGAAACTCAGAGATTTTCAGGGCTATTTTGATAGAACGTGAAATCTAGTGACAATTCTCTACATCTAATTATCTTAATCGTTTGAAAGTCATTCCATTTGAAGGTGTTTCTGAAACTCCATATGAGACATGGAGAGCTCATAAAATCTGTTTATGATATGTAAAAGATGTTTGCATAGTTTAGAAATCTGGAATAGATCGGCACATATGTTAGTGTCGAAACCTTAAGTATTGGAATATCGTTCAGATGGCATGCCTATCTGTAAGCAACCCAAAAGTAGTATATTTTTCAAGTAAGAGAAAATCAAGTGTTTATGTTGACAAATGCTAAATTTTTCTAGAAAAGTATAAGAGATCACCATATATTTTCCATAAAAAGCAAAGTGTATATCAATAAGAGTTATTTATTAAAGCTGTCACTGTAACAAAAGTTGTTTGGACAGGTTAGATGCATCTTACTCAA
Source organism: Benincasa hispida (assembly GCF_027475165.1). Lineage (NCBI taxonomy): Eukaryota > Viridiplantae > Streptophyta > Magnoliopsida > Cucurbitales > Cucurbitaceae > Benincasa > Benincasa hispida. The sequence goes on from NC_143487.1 coordinate 28,446,716, forward strand.
AGAGTTTAGGGTACCTTGATATAGTGGGAGGAATGTATGACAGCCTACCCATAATTTGGGCTTAGTGGAAACTGAAGTTATTAGGTCTTGGTGACAGTATCGAGAAACAAGAAATTGTGGAAATAAGATGCATTCCCTATATTGTTTTGAATCGAAGTCCACTGTACACTGATACGTTTACAGAGATCCTCTCGGCTGAAGTGTTTAAGGATCACCTAGTGAGACTAGGACTACAAGTTGTATAACTTAGGGCAACTGGGAGAAAACCCATGGGTATGTGATACCTAAAAGAAAACCATAGGTATGTGATGCCCTAGTTTATTGTATTAATCTGTAAAACTCAAAAACTCAATACATTCATATGTATGTTACCACTGGAGTTTTAGTCCAAGTGAGAGTTTTTTGGGTTTTATGTCCTAAAACTCGTGGTTTGTAAACAATAAACTCATTTTGTAAATCGAAAATGTTGTTATTAAATATATGAATTGCTTATTTCTTTTTGGAAATAAATCTAATAAACTAAAAGATCTATGACTATTACATGAGTACTTGAACTTTATATGGAGACCTAAAAGTGGATCAGGTTCGAGTAAATAGTCAAAATGATCTATAGTATACGTATAAGGTTCGGTGCCTTATTCTGGTAATACTATCAGATACGACTCACTCTGTAGTTGTTACAAAGAGTTATAAAGTGCTACAAACAAAGTTATTCTAATTCATTCATGTGGTGACATGAGGAGTGGGGGCGTCCAGTGCAATGAGTTTGCAAAAAATCAAACTAAGAAATAAGTCACTCTTATTTTATAACATTGTTTACTGTAAGACTGACTATTTCACTATGATGACCTAGGTAACTTAATCTTAATCCTGAGTTAATTATGAACTCCTGTTTATTCAAGATTATCCTTAGATTTTCATAGGTGAGGGTTGGCTCAATAGTGCCGGCTTAATAAGCCTCCCATTTCAGGGGTAAGACCGGGTAGATAGCTGGAGACATAGGGTGCAAGACGAAATTCATTCCTACCCGCTTTCAGGGACAGTAGAGTGGTTGTTCCCTTAAGTACTGATTCCAGGTCTTGAACAAGTGGCCCCACCCTCTCATTGGTCCGAGAGAGACTCGGTTTGATGATCGTATCACAAACCAATTGTTCATTAGAGGATCAATGGGACTTAAGGAATAAGAGATAGTCTCGGAGGTAAAACAACTTTTTGACCCAGCCGTTATATGAACAACCTGTGAAGAGTTAACTTATTGATTATAGTTATATCAAGTGAACACAATATATCTACAATGAGGGAAGTGCAACTACTGGGCTTTAGTGGGATGACCTGGTAGTTAATGAATGGGGGTAATTCGGTGTAAAGAGTTTAGCCAATTAATCTCGGATCATTAGAGCCCATGATCTGTAGGTCCATTAGGTCCCCTTACTAGCTCACAAATAGATTAGCCTTAGAATAGCGTGATAAATTGATTTGAAACTTTCAAATTCGAATTAAGGGAATTAGTAATTATATGTGATGTAATTACACGTTTAATTTTGGAATTAAACATAATTGGAGAATCGATTAATATTAAATATGATTTAGACATTAATTTCATGAATAGGGATTCATGGTAATGGAATTGGTGATAAATTAATTTAATACTTGATATTAACTTAATAGAATTAATTAAATTGTTTTATTAATCATTAATCATTAATTTTCTTAGAAAATTGATTACTGAATTAGGTTTCGTAAAATTAATAACATTTCAATTTTAATTAAAGAATTAAAATTAGAAAAGATTTTGATTTTGAAAATCAATTTCAAAATCAAAAAGTGAAATTGAAAATTGGGAAAAATCCCAATATGGAATTTTCCCACTTTCAAGTAAGAAGGTTAGTTATCTTCTTACACATTATTTCACCACCAAATTTAAGGGATAGTTGGTATCACTTGAGATGATCAGTTTTGCATGAGAGTCATGTAATAAAACCACTATTAATTGAGTGAAAAAGTTGATGCAATTACTGAATTTTTGAAGGTCGAAGAAGTTGTTCTTCAACAAGCTGAAAAACCAGAAAACCTCTCCTCCAATTCCCTAAGTTCAAACTTGTTTTAAGTCCCACAACCAATCTAAGGCTCCTAGAGAATAGTAGGGAATCTCTAGTGGTGGTCCACGACAAGAATTGGAGAAGATTATAGCTGAATTTTGAATTTGAAGAGGATCTTCAAAGGTATGTAATGAAACCCTCTTAATACCATATGAACATGCTTATTTTGATGTCAAAATTAAGAAATTAGAATGCTTAATGATCCTATTTTCTTTCGTTGCATGTTTCTGTAAACCAACAATTGGTATCAGAGCATCATTTAAGCATTCAATTCGAGTTAATTTTGGCTTGATGGGTGTTTTTCATAAATTGTATAAAAATGGAGAACTGATATGGTTATTTTGAGTTTTGGCATTGATTTCTCTTCAATTATGTTGTAATTCTTGTAATTGGCTCTTGATTAATGGGCCTTAATGTGTGATTAAGTGTCTGTAATTCAATTAGAGACATTAGAATTGCAATTAGGTTGAAATTGAAGAAAGAAGTGAAGAAGGTCGAGCAGCAGAAACTGGATTTTTCAGCCACTACTCAATACTCGATGAACGATGCCATACTCGATTGTATTCGATGGCATTTACTTGATGGTATTTTGGTGCATACTCGATGCATGATACCATACTTAATGCCATACTCGATGCACGATGCCATACTCGATGGTACTCGATGGCGTTTACTTGATGGTATTTTAGTGCATACTCGACGCACGATGCCATACTTGATGGTACTCGATGGCATTTTAGTAAATACTCGATGCATGATGCCATACTCGATGGTCGATGGCATACTTGATGCTCATACTCGATGGCATACTCGATGCACGATGCCATACTCAATGCTCAATGGCATACTTGATGCTCATGCTCGATGGCATACTTGATGCATGATGGCATACATGATGCTCGATGCTCGATGCTCAATGGCATACTTGATGCTCGTGCTTAATAGCATACTCGATGTTTGATGGTACTCGATGGTTTTTTACTCGGTTCAGCCCAATTTTGTGCATTGGAGGTCCGGTTTGAGAGGTTTGAGTCCGGTTCAGGGCGGTTCGAGCGGTCCAGAAGTATTTTGGAGCCAGTTTTGCTAGAAAAGTTTTAAAGGTTTAAATGCCCATTTGTATCATTCGTTTGCTTGATTGTTGAAAAGAGAAATATGAATCAATTTTTTTAGTAAACCACATGAACATATTAACACTTTTGAATGAGTTCTCTAAATGAATGCACATTTTATATTCATGTTTTTGCTTGAATGTATGCATATTTCTAGTTTAGACTTGCTCGGGACGACCAAGAGTTAAGTTAGGGGTGTTTTTTTAGGTTTTTAAATGATATATATTTTCTATGTTAATTTCCTTAAAATTGTATTGATTATTTTCTTTAAATGCTAATTTTGTAGGTAAAACAGTCCCTGATGCGTTTAGAAGTCATTAAGAGAAAATTATGCCAAAAGAATAGAAAATAACCAGGAAAATCAACAAATTGAAAGTAAACACCAAAATTCCATCGAGTACCATCAAATTCCATCGAGTATTTAACAGAATATTATAGAGTAAAATCGAGTAAGGTTGTTGAATAACCAAGCATTGAGTATAATCAACCATCGAGTAAATTGTCATTGAGTTAAGGCCATAAAGCATCGAGTAAGGTTGTCGAGTCATCGAATAATTACTAAAAAGGTCATCGAATGAATGCTATTGAGTAATTGAGCATCGAGCATCGAGTATTGAGTATGAAACAGAAAACTCGCTTTTTAAACTGCACAAAAACTCGATGCGTTAATTCTTTTTTCTAGATTTTAACGTGATTCATCCCCGCGCCTCATGACGCTTTGTGCTAGTATAAATGTCACACTCCGTCCTAGACTACTCTCTGAGCTTAGGAAAGGACATGATTCAGCAGTTATCAACCTTTTTGTTGATACTTACTGCCTAAAAACTCTTGCGGAAATAACTCTGATACCAATGAACAAATTCAACAACCAACTGATTAAGTCAAGAAGATAACAACAACTGATTAGTAGGCCCATTTTATATTACAACAAATTAATGTTTATACAACTCCAAGATTTAACTGCAAAGTTCACAACAACAACTATAAAACCCTCCAGAACTGTAACTGTGGCATGTGGCAGACCTTGACCTTAGCAGCACCCTGGAACTCCTCACCTTCCGCTACCTGGGAAGAAAAATATTTGAAAACAGGATGAGCTTGCTAGCCTAGTGAGTGACCAGAAAACTGATTCTTATCAAAAGAACTACCCCATACTTGGGTACTTTTGCTCAGATATCTTCTCAAAACTGTGTCCTTCAGTATCGAGCTGCTCAGATACATTCTCAACCGTCCTTTGGTATCGAGTTTCAAGTAAAACTAGTCATATAATGACTTTCTTTAATAAAACTTAGAAAACATGTTTTTATCTAAAATATCTTTCTTTAGCACATGGTTTCTTAAAACATTGAAAATATTTTAGTCATTCACCTTGATCGTTTAGGAACTTTCCTCTCTAGAAGTTCCTTGGTCACCTCGGGCTCCATTTTGAACCCTACGATCCAAATTCAACTTAAAGCTCAGATTACTTATAGTTCTAGGCTTTATCTCGAGATACTTCCTTCTACAAATATGCTTTAAAATGTCTCAGGAAGCTTACCTCAAAATCTTGGTCATAACTTCTCGTGGTTTGGCCGGAAACATCAAAACATCAAGACTTGCCCAACTTACCCGACAGCTGGACCCCTCTGTCTTATCCTCATTCTCCAACCCGATTCCTTAGAGCTTCTTCTCTGGCAGCCCTACCCTGAAAACTAGACTCACGTAGCTTTTAGATGGCTTTGGAATTACTTCAAACGCACGAGTATTCTGGGAGAACTCTTCATCCCAAGTTGATGCTACTTCCTGTCCTTTCTGTCCGACAACATCTTCCCCTCTTGGAACCTCTTGACCAACGCATGGTCTTGCTACCAACGCATAGTCTCCTCCCAATACACTCTTCTTTATGTCCTTTGAAGAGAATTTAAGTTCTTATCTGAAGTCCTTGGCCCTATTTATAGGCGTCCAAGATTACTCTAAGGTCGACACCTCCTACTTGGCCGTATGTCCAAGTGTCTCTGCCTTACACTATTACCGCAATCTTGCATCAGTGCAAACCAAGGTGTCCTCTTCCCCTTTTATCAACGCATAGCCCTCAAATTTGCATGTCTTCTTATGCATCCACTTCATTTTCTTATGGCTTAAGATTTTTTCCCAACAAGCCACATGTCCAGATGACGTCCTTGAATGCGTCCATCCTTCATATGCGTTCATCCTTCATATACGTCCATCCAACTTCATATGCGTTCAACTAGGATGATGACCAACACCCTTTTCAACGCATACTACTAGCCTTATCCTATACGCCCACATGCATTCGGATGTCCAACGCATAGCACATCACCAACGCATAGCAACCTTTGGGTCGACTTGGTTTTAACTCAACACCTCAAGGCATAGCTCACCATTACCTAGGTTCTTGCTAATGCATCCCTTATGACCAATGCAACCAACCTCATGAACCTTGTTATCGCAAGCCTTAACAACGCAAGGATAAATCACCATGCGTCCACCTTAGCTCGTTCCATCGCATAGCTCATACCTTAGTAAGGCTGCCATATCCATCGCCGCATGCCATCGCATACTACCAACTCATTACTCCGGCCGCATGCCTCCATCACATACTACCAACGCATTCCTACGGCTGCATGCCTCCATTGCCAAGTACCAACGCATTCCTTCGGCCGCATATATGCATACCATCGGCCTTATACCATAGGCCACATCACCGCATGCCCTTGCATCACTACATACCCTTGAACCGCATGCCCTCGCATCATCGCATGCCCTCGGCCGCACACTCTCGTGTAGCAAGGCCGCCACATGCCACCAATGCATAGCACTGTCGCATGACATCAACACATAGCACCGCCGCATGTCATCAACGCATAGCCCCATCGCCGCATGCTACCAGCGCATCCCTTATCGGCCATATACTCCATCACCGCATGCCCTCCATCGCCGTATGTTACCAATGCATCCCTTTGGCCGCAAACCATCAGCCGCATACTCCATGACCGCATGCCATCCATCGCCGCATGCTACCAATGCATTTCCTTTGGTCGTATGCCTTCGGCCGCATACACGCATACCATCGTGTCCATCACATCCATCGCAACCTTCACATCGCATGCGTTGTTCTAACCTCTCAAGATAGTGGCTGCCGCATGCGTTGTCCTTGGCCATACTTCAGCCTCTCTCCATGCCCAAGTAACCTCTCAATACTTCATGGCCAATGCATGGCACCACACTAATGCATTGTCCAACACTTAGTCATTTTTCTCCTTGGCTTCCAACACATGGTTACTCTTGACAATGCCTCTTGTCAATACTTCGGCCAATCATGAGTCCAACCTTACAAATGCATGGTTGCCTTTTCACTTATGCGTTAATGTCCCCTAACTCTTATCGCATGGGTCCTTTTGACCTTACACTTAGCCAAATATCATCAATTAAAGCTTAACTCAAAACTACTCAAGGAAAATCTATTCAACACTTAGAAATTTCCTTCATTTCAACATAGGATTTAACTTTCACTTAGTTAATTTCCTTAACCACCTGTTTAAGTAGGGAAAATGGAAATCCGGGTTTCACAATAAATAAGTTCAGTTCTTTAGCAAAACATTATTCATAAAAAGAGGATATCATTTTTTAGAGAACACCTTTAAAGAGAAACTTTGGGAGGAAAACCCCATTTTTGCAGGGGAAGAAGAACGATTTCGATGGAGGATGGAATTTCTCTCTGTTCAATTAGTCTCTATGGTAATTTTGTTTCCTACTTAAGTTAGATTTTGATTTCTTTTTTATTTGTAATCAATAACTTGTAATTCTTCATAAATTTGTCTATGGATTTATGAAGTATTTGAATCTTGTTTCTATTGAGTTTTCTACCTTCTTTATCATTAGCAATCTAAATTTGAGCATTCTTGAATCTGATTTTAATTCTTGAAGCATTTTGAATGATCTTTATCTTGAGTATGTTTAGCCTAGATGCTTAGTTTTGTCACTTTCACTCATGATTGAATATGTTGCTTTTAATGTGTTCAATAGAATGTCCAACCAAGATCTCCAAGAGGCAACAGTAATTATGTGTTGAATGGCTATCCTAGGACACACTAATTACAAGATTTGGAGAAAATTTGGTTAATTGAGCAAGCTATCTTAACAATTAATCGACGCAATTAAATCTTATAACTTAATGTGCATGTTTTCTCTTCTATATGACTGCTAAGGAACTCAATAGAGGTAGAAACATGTAGATAGATTAGGGTTAGGGCTATCCTACCTTGATCATTAATCAAGACGCTTTCTTGACTAGGTTATGCTAGTTGTCTGCCTTTGTAGAGACTAGTTTAATCTAGATTAAGTAAGTAGATGCGTGCTTAATTCGATTGGGAATTAAATTTGTAGAATTCAATAATAAGAATTTCAATGAACGTCTAACTTGGATTAGAAGCAAGATTATTCTAAACTTGGTTGCAAGTATCCTTTATCTTCTTATTTTTAGCATGTTTCTTGTTTTAATAAAAAAACCCTCATTTTATAGCTTTCATAGTTAAGTTTGGTTAAAGAAAACATTAAATAACATTTCCCTATGGATCGACCTCTTACTTCCACTTTAACTACGAGTTAGTTAGGTTGTCGTTCAAGCTTTATAAATATTGTTTGTTTCGGGTTAGGTAGAACTAACGACACCTACTTAGTTGTTGGACACTTCTCTTTCTTTCCTTTGACTTTCATCAAAGATTCGTAAGTCTGTAGCTCATTTAGAAGGGTGGTAAGGTTATAGCCAATTATGTTCATAACAACATTGTTACGAAATTGAAGAAAACTCTCAAGTAGAGTTTCAGTTGCTTCCCTTTCTTTCCTTTAACTTTCATCAAAGATTCGTAGTCTGTAGCTCATTTAAAAGGGTGGTAAGGTTGTAATCAATTTTGTTCATAACAACGTTGTTACAAAATTGAAGAAAACTCTCAAATAGAGTTTCCAGAATAAAGCTCACCTGGCTGGACTCATCTATGACAACCCCATTCATTTATACCACATTGAAGTGGCTCATCATATTAAGGACATGCTTCTGAACAGATGATCCCTCGTTCATCCTGGTATTGAAGATGAACTTGAGAGTGTCATGCTTGATATGTGAGGACGGTTGCCCAAACATCTCATATAATGACTCCATGATCTCATGTGTAGTGACCATAGTCTTATGTTTTTTGGCTAAGACTTTAGTTAAACCTACCAAAATGTAGACTTTGTCCTTGTCATTGGCCTTGATCCACCTGTCATAGACATCACGAACATTTTGTGATGAGTTTGGTCCAGGGGCTAGAGGACACTCCTCCGTTAGAACAAATTTAAGATTGTCTAAGACAAAATCAATATTTATCGTATGTTTCCTTGTATAGTTTTCATAGATAAGTTTTTTGACCAAGCAATGAGATAATAGCACTAGTCATATTTCTAAGTGTGCTGAAACAAAAACAAATTATTCATATTAAATATGTGCATAATGAAGGATCTCATATCTAAGAGTTCCATGAGCACGTTCGGATCGCTCTGATCTCACCGTGAACGAAATACATATTATACATTCAATACATACAGTTATGCAAACAAATATTAATTATCGGCATGCTAAGAACAAGATAAATAATAAGGGAGAGAGTCCCATACCAGTTGAAGACAGTCTTCATACTTCGGAACTCCAACACAACAGAACCCTCCACGCAATCTACCAATGCCCAGCAGCAATGTCGACAATAGCAGCACGAACAACGCATGAACATGAACATCGCGGGGACGACACCACCACTAAAGAGCCCTGGGTATTCTCGGAGTGAAAACCCAAAGGGTGGTCTTTGGTGAATTTGGTAGAGAAAGGAGAAAACACGAATCGTGTAGGTGATAAGCAATTGGGAGGGAAAAAGCACTATTGCATAGCAGACTGCTTATCGTTTAGGAGGAGCTACACGATCATGTAGCATTTACTGAATGATCGTTTAGGAAAAGGCACACGATCGTTCAGTAAAATTGGCACACTATACGATCGTTTAAATAAGCTATCCGATCGTGTAGGAAATAGCATGCGATCGTTTAGGCGCGAGGTAGACGATCGTTTAGGAGGAGGGTGCTATCGTATAGGATCTCGAATTACGTAAGCGATCGTTTTCCTTTCTACCAACGCGCGTTCTTTATCTTTTCTTTGGGACGAATGAACGACGGGCGACGATTGAACGTTTTCTTAAAAAATGAAAAGATTTCATTTTTATTTCATCGGTTACAATAATCGACTCATTCCCACTAACCCACGCCCAAACGTGAAAATTGGCTTAATTATCATATTATTAACCAATTAATTAATTAATAAACATAATCATATTATAGTTTTACCCTATAGTTTGATATCACATATATACTATAGTGTTTTCTCCTCTACTTGATATAAATCATATTTATATCTAATTTCCTCCAAAATAATGTATCTCATACATTTAGCCAATTATATCATATATAATTAACCAGTCCACTTAAATCATATATAATCCAACTTCCTCTTGTCAATTTGAACATTTCAAATCAACCCAAATACTGGTTCTCGACTTTATCCAAGCTACCTAGGGGACCTAATGGACCTGTGGCTCGAAGCTCCAACGGTCCGTGAATAACTGACTGAACTCTTTAGCCATGAGATCCACCATCCGTTAACTGTCAGGCATTCCACTAAAGACCAACAGCTGAACTCTTCTTACCACAGATATATTTCTCTATTAGATATAACCAATCATGAGTACGATGACCCTTCACAGATGCTCGTAAGTACAGCTGGGCCAAATTACCATTATGCCCTTGTAGTTATATCTCACTCCTTAAGTACCATTGATTCCTCTAATGAACAATACAACATAGTCCAACTATGTATGAACACTTCTCGGGCCAAGAGAAGGTGTGTGGCGCCACATCGTTTAAGCCCCGGAATCAGCCCTTAAGGGAGCTATCTATCTACTTACCCCTGCTTCGAGGAAGGAGTGAATTCCATCTTGTGTAGTTGAGTTCCTGATAACGGGCAAAAATGCACGTTATTACAGTGTTAAGTTATTAAACATCGAAGGTTTGCATTGATAAAATATATAAGATTGCGTCCAAAAAAGCATTAAGTTCATAACATTGCAGTCGCATGCGTTCATCGCATAGAAATAGTTAACTTTTGTATTTTTGTGCAGAATATGCGTTGACGCAAAGCATAAAATCCAATCACAAGAAAGCAACGGTCGAGCGCGGCGTTACCGCAAGGCTTTGCGGTGATTTGTGCTCACAAATATCTGCTCAAGAAGGATTTCTACATAGAGCCACAGCAACTTGATGGGCACATCTGGGTGAAAAGTATAATAAATCACGATGGGACAGAAAGCTGACGACGATCGAGTCTGAATTAAGTTGACAACCCGCTAACGAACTACTGTAGCAAGTACACTCAACTTTTCGGTGACAAATATTCAACGCATCAGACAGAGAATTAATACCATCCCATCAGTGCAATCATAAGAGAGAAGACGCCTTTCACCTCAAAGCTCTATAAATATCGAAGGCAACCTTCAGTAAAGGAGTTCGAATAGTTAGAGAATTTTCCCTTAGATAGAATAGCCTTGTTCATAGTTTTCCTTTTTATTTAGAAGGCGGAGCGAGAGAAGGGAAAAGACGTCGGAAGATCGCCTTGATCAGCTCGAGAGAGAACCTAGAGGCGTGGAAAGCAGAGAGAGAGCCGACTCTCGCGAGAGTGAGACTATCTTTTGAACAGAGTAGAAAAGACAATGCAAAAGCCTTGGGAAGCAAGAGATTGCTACCAGACTCTTTATTCTCATCTTGCATTATTATTTTGTATTTCAAGTCTATATCTATACAATGGAACTTGCTTATCTACATATGTTCACTCTCTTAAAAGCATGCATGAGTAGCTAAATTTATCGAATGGGTTGAGAAGAACTAAGCTAACATGACCTAGGATCTTCATTACATGCGATTATCTTGTTTTATGCTATGCCCAACATCCCTTTAGAGTTACTCGAGAGAGAATCTAAAGAAAGAACCTAAGACTTGAGAGAGTGAGGTTAGAATCTAGACTCGAGAGAGCGAGATTAGATCTGCATAAGCGAGAGGTAGGGACTTAGAGATAAGCTCTTTTTGCCAACATGCATCGCATGCACCCTAGAGATAGGTTATGATATTATGTGGTCACCTTATTTGTGTGTGTGTCATGTTATCATCGCATAAATAAGAATAGAGGCTTATGTATAGGTCCTATAGACTCATTGTATATATCGCATGCGTTCTAGTACTAGAAGCCGTAGCATTTGCATTGAAAGATGATTTGCTATTGTATGTGTGTTGCATGATCGCATAATATGAACGCATCCTAGGAAGTGTTAGCTGAACCCCTTCTCAACCCGTTCCTCGCATATTCATCGCATCTTCCGTATTATCAACTCTTTTCGTAACTCCGCCGCATACATTTATTTTATACTGGAAACAACAACCTAAAACAACTATTTGATTTATTGATTACTGCAAAGTCTTCTTGAAAATTATCACCGCATACCGTTTTCCTTAGTCCATGAGTTCGACCCTAGACTTGCCAGGAAACTCAGTAGGGTTTACACTTGGATTCTGTTGGGAAAACTTATTGCTCAACGCATTTCCATCACCGCATTTCATTCCATTATTTCATCACATAAAATAACGCATCAAGTTTTTGGCGCTGTTGCCGGGGACTTCGATAATTCAGTGTGCTAACGGTAATTTTTTTTTATTTCTTTGCAGCTTTCAATCTCTGGCGAATTATGACCCAGAGATTGAAAGGACATCCCGATGAAGATTAAGAGATAGCCGCCAGCAACAACAACTAGATAAAGACGATATGGCGGAGCAGCCTGGAAATGGAGCACCAAACGAAAACAATGTCATGGCGAATCCAATCCTACTAGCAAACGATCGTAATAGGTGCATTCGAGACTATGCATCGCCAAACCTCTACGATTTCTCTCCAGGAATCATAAGGCCTGCTCATGATGGATCCCGATTCGAAATGAAATCGGTGATGCTGCAGATGATCCAGACTGTAGGACAGTTCGAAGGAAGGCGTGGCGAGGACCCGCATGCCCACCTCTGGAGCTTCATAGAAATCTATAACACTTTTTTGCTCCCGAATATCTCTACCAAAGAAGTTCAACTAACTTTGTTCCCATTTTCTTTGTGTGATCAGGCACGAAAATGGGCCTACTCTCTCAAACCGGGGGAGATCACTTCCTGGGAATAAGTCATAGAGAAGATTATGAAGAAATATTTCCCACCTACTGAGAATGCCAGAAGAAGGAAATTAATAACTAATTTTGAACAAGACATAGGCGAATCGCTCAGCGATGCCTGGGCGAGGTCTAAAAGACTGGTAAGGGACTATCCACACAACAGATTACCAGACTGCTTGCAAATAGAGATCTTTTATCACGGATTAAATTCTACTTCGCAGACTGCTGCCAATGCGGCAGTCGCTGGTGGTCTGCTAGACAAAACGTATGATGAGGCTAAGAACATCCTGGATCGCATCTTTAAAAATCACGAGGACTGGAGAGAGAGCGCTCAGAGACTGAGAATAAAGGATAATGACGCAAACAATGGTGTTATCGCATCACTTCGGAGTTAGATGACTGCGATGATGAACCTAATTCAGGGAATCGCAATCAACAGCCCAACACCACATAGTGGGCAAGTAAACGCAATTAATCAGACTACCACAAGGTGTGCGACTTGCGATGAAGGACACACAATGGAAGAATGCCCGCAAAATCCACAGTCTATTTATTTTGTGAAAAATAATCCATTCTCTAACACCTACAACCCTGGGTGGTTTCCCACCCCAACTTTGCGTGGAAAAATCAGCAACAAAATTTCCAATCAGTGGCGCAAAAAGAAGGGCCACCCATATTTTTCCCGTGAAACAACGGTCAGATGAGTAATCAAGCCAGCAGTTCGTAACCACTGCAATCTTCCTCATTGGAAATTTTGTTGAAGTAGTATATTGAGAAGAACGAAACTGTGCTTTAAAACCAGGGACATCCATCTGCAACTTGGAATTACAAATGGGCCAAATTGCGAGCGAACTCAAGAACAGACCGCAAGGGGCCCTGCCGAGTTCAACAAAACTCCCACGCAACCCAGGGGGAATAGGTAAAGAGCAATGTCAAATCGTGACATTGTAAAGTGGAAAGACTGTGGTGGGGGAGAGGAAGAAGCCTAGCCGGATGGCTCCAATTGCGCTGGAACCCGATATTGTGATGACTCGAGAAGAAGAAGGAGAAAAAGAAGTGATATAGCCAGAAATTGCGTCCACCTCAGAGCCAAAAGAAAAGGGGACCGTGAGAATAAATTGCCACCTTTACCGCAGAGCCTCAGAAAGAAGAAAAATGATGAGGTACAGTACCAACGCTTCATGACTATGTTAAAACAATCACATATTAATATTCTATTCACTGAAGCGATTGAGGAGATGCCTGCATATGCGAAGTTTCTTAAGGATATGGTGACTAAGAAGAGAGGTGCTAGTAAGTTTGCCACGGTGGCCTTGACGCAGAGCTCAAAATCCATAATCCCACCAAAGATGCGACCTGGGAGCTTTACTATACCTTACTCCATTGGAGGTTGTACATCGGGCAAGCATTGTGTGACCTTGGAGCCAGCATCAACTTGATGCCTGTGTCAATCTTTAAGCAGCTGAATGTGGGGCAATTTGCACCCATGACCGTGACTCTCCAACTAGCAGATAGATCTCTGGTGCATCCAGAGGGGAAGGTAAAAGACGTGCTGGTTACAATCGACAAATTTATATTACCAACCGACTTCATCATCTTAAATTATGAAGCCGACAAAGATGTGCCTATCATCCTGGGGCGACCATTTTTTTCTACAGGTCGTGCCCAGATTGATGTGCACAAAGGAGAGATCACCTTGAGTGTGAATTAGGGGTGGAATCGATTCGGTTCGGTTCGGTTTGATGGTCAAACCGAACTGAACCACATTTGTTTATACATGAAATTGAACCGCACTGTTTGTGTGGTTCGAACCGAACCAAACCGGTTCAATTCGGTTCGGTTCGGTTTCAAGAATCAGTTTGAGCTTTTTTTTTTTGCCTTTTTTTTCCTTTTTTTTAAACCTTTTTTTTGCATTTTTTTTTGCCTTTTTTAAAACCTTTTTTTTTTGCTTTTTTTTTTTGCCTTTTTTTTCCTTCTTCCTTTTTTTTTTCCTTCTTACTTCCAAGTTCCACTCTCTTTTTTTAATACTCTAAACATAATTTAAATATCAATCTAGTAATCCACAATAAGAACATGTCACATAGCACAAATATCTAGCACAATCCAAATGACTACAATAAAAAGTTAAAAACTAAAAGTTCTCCAAAGTACACATAGCACAAATTTCTTAAATATCAATCCACATTCACAATAACTCATAAAAACATATCAATCCACAATAACTCATAAAAACATGTCAATCCACAATAACTCATAAAAACATATCAATACATAATAACTCATAAAAACATGTCAATCCACAATAACTCATAAAAATATATCAAATCAATCCACAATAACTCATAAAAACATTTCAATCCAAATGACTACAATAAAAAGTTAAAAACTAAAAAGTTCTCCAAAGTAGAAGTACATAATACACAAGTCACATAAAAGCAAATAACAAGCTAAAACACTAGTGCTGAATTCCAATCAATACAAACAAATTTGTTCGCTTGTCAATCATGATTCTCCTTCTCCTTGTTTTTTGCTGCTTCGTTCAATCCTGTTATGAAAACTAAGAAACAAATCATAAACTTGTTAGTAGTTACCATAATAAATATATGAATAAATATGTTAAAAAAAAAATATAAATATGTTTAGAATATACGAACCTTCCTCTTCATCTTCAATTTCCTCCAAGTATTGTCGTAAACCAGTGTTAATTTGTTCAGAACGTAACCAATTTTGTGCACATATAAGTGCCTCAACAGTGGTTGGAGATAATGAGGTACAAAAAGGATCAATTACTTTCCCACTAGTGCTGAATGCGGACTCAGAAGCAACTGTGGATACCGGAACTGCTAAAAGATCTCGTGAAATTTTGCTAAGAATCTTATATCTAGAAGAATTCCCCTTCCACCAATCTAAGATATCAAAGTTATCTTCACGTTTAACACGAGGCTCCAATAAGTAAATATCAACTTCTGAATCCACACTTTGCGAATCATCTTCATCCAAATCTTATAAATCAAAATGGAAAATCTCTGAAGCACTTGCACTTGAAGTTCTAAATGGAGAACTTTTAATGGTATATGAAGATTGACCCTTATTAGCAACTGATAGTGACAAATTGTATTCATTGAACAATGCTCTCAAAACACCCTCTACCTTACTTCCTATGGCTTTTGCCACATCAATATCAAATAATTGATTTGGTCAATTCAAAAAAAAAAAATTCATCTTATAACGAGGGTCCAAAACGAAGGCAACATACAAGAATAAATTTGTTCTATCTCTTTTTCCCCAATACTTATCAAACTTTTCTTTCATTTCCATTGCCATTTCTTGCAAAAGCACATCATTAGGACCAGTTGCACTTGAATATTTTCTGATACAATTCTAAACAATACTAATCTCATGGAAGACTGTATTGGAAGTAACATACAAAGACCCTGAAAGCCTAACAGTTACTTCATAGAACACTGACAAGAATTTGGTAAATATTCTTGCAATTTCCCAATCCCTGGTGGTTGGTTTTTCCTCCTCATTCATGTAGACTGTGTCGTAGTCTTCTAACCTCTCAAATGCCTTTTCAAATTTTACGGCGACCTCAAGCATCAAATAGGTAGAATTCCATCTAGTTGGATCAAGACACAACATAATTTTACTATCTATGTTCTCCTCTGTGATACATTTCTTAAATGTGATAAGTCTAGTGGGAGAAGATCTAACAAATCTCACAGCATCTCGAATTCGAACCAATGAATCATTAATATCTTTTAGGCCATCGCATACAATTAAGTTCAATATATGTGCACAACATCTAACATGCAAGACCTCACCATCTAACACCAACCCATGCTTAAAATGTTTCTTTAAATAAGCAATGGCAGTATCATTTGACGAAGCATTATCAACTGTCAATGTCATAACCTTTTCAATACCTCACTGTTTTAGACATTTCTCAACCTCTTTTCCTATCGTCTCCTCTCTATGATTCTCAATTTGGGTGAAATTAAGAATTCTCTTATGTAATTTCCAATCTTTATCAATAAAGTGTGCAGTCAAAACCAAATAGTTCATATTTTGGATTGATGACCACGTATCGGTTGTGAGTGACACTCTATATCCTTCTTTCACAAAAATGCCCTTCAACATCTCTTTTGTGCTATTATAAATTCCCAAAATATCCTTAGCAATTGTTTTTCGAGAAGGAAGTACAAAATTAGGTTCTACTAACGTCAAAGTCCCATTCACAAACCTCTTAAACCCTTGGTTCTCCACGAATTTAAATGGCAACTCATCTATAATAATCATCTCAGTAAGTAGTCTACGAGCACTCTTAATAGTAAACATCTTGTAACTAAGGGATGAATGTGATTGTGAATTATCTCCAAATCCCTCCTTGTTCTTAAAAACTAACTTAGTTTGTGTTACATCTAACTTAGACTTGTTAATCTGATAAGGATTTTTTTACAGTAGTGTTCAATATGCATTATCATAGTTGAATTTCCATTCCTTCTAGGATGACATGCATACACCATACCACAATAGTTACATTTAGCATGCGGATCATCATCACTATATTCAGAACATTTAGGAAAGTGATCCCATACCATAGATGAATTTTTCCTCTTTCGTCCACTTGTATGCTTTGAAACTGTCTCATCACTTTCGTTTTTTCGTGGTGGTGGTGGTAGTGATGGCATCACAACAACATCATCATTGGAATCGTTGCCCTTGCTCAAGCTCATTATGATAGACGGATGGTACCTATAAAGGGGAAAATAGAGAGAACTTATTACCATCAAACAAAATCATTTACATTTTACTTAAACTAAAAATTCAAACACAACAACAACAAATTATTTATCTAAAATTTTATTTTAGTTACCTAAAATTTCAAAATTTCAACAAATAAAATCATTTACATTTCAATAATTTTATTTTAGTTATTTACCTCTGTTCGACGAAGAAGAATGACGGCAAAAAGAAGAACTGATCTCTAGTTATACGAAAGAAGAAGTGAACGCCAAACGGCTGGTCGATAAAGAAGAATCAGGCGGTTTGGTCGAGTCATCGACGAAGAAGAACCAGACAGTATAATGAAGACGAACGGCAACGATCTGGTAATGAAAAAGAATGGCGGCCGACAGTCGACGAAGAAGAATGGCGGCAGAAACACTATTTGCAAAATGGAAATGCGAAATCGATAGCTGAAGTTGGAGGGTGGCGCTCGAGTGCTAATTGCTGAAGGTGAAGTGAGTTTAAATTAGGTTATTTATTTATTAATAAATAAATATTAATATTATATATATATTTATATATAAATGGTTCGGTTCGGTTTAGAAATCGATTTTCAAGCTTTGAACTGAACCAAACTGTTTAAATTCGATTTCAACAACTCAACGAATCGCATTGAATCAAAAAATTCGGTTTTGCTTATAAATCGGTTCGATTCAGTTCGAAGTTCAACATCATTCGTGCCATGAAGTTTCCTGACGAGGAAGACCTGAATGAATCTGAGGATGACCAGAATCTGAATGAAGAAGAAAAGCCTGACGATGAAAACGAAGATGATGATGAAATTACATCCATTGGTGCATGCAATGCGATCATAGAAAAAACAAACAAGAAAGATGAGATGATCGCAACCCAAGAAAAAGAGCCAACAGTAAATAAAGAAAGAAAAACAACACAACCTCTTAAAAGAACCACCAATAATAGAGTTGAAGACCCTATCTATTCACCTAAAGTATGCATTTTTGGGGCAGAATGAAAAGCTGCCAGTAATTATTTCCTCTGAACTTAATGAAGGCTAGGAGAATGCGTTACTGAGCATTCTAAGAAAATATGTGCGAGTGATTGGATAGACACTCGCAGACATTCGAGGAATTAGCCCCGTATACTATATGCATCGAATTTGTCTCGAAGAAAACCACAAGGGATCAATCGAACATCAGCGCAGACTCAACCCTGCGATGAAAGAGACCGTTAAGAAGGAGATAATCAAGTGGTTAGATGCGGGCATTATTTATCCGATAGCAGACAGCACGTGGGTCAGCCCCGTGCAGTGCATGCCAAAAAAAGGTGGGATGACGGTAGTCCCCAATGCAAATAACGAGCTGATACCGCAAAGAACTGTCACCAGATGGCGTATTTGCATGGACTACCGCAAGCTGAATGCAGCAACGAAGAAAGATCATTTCCCTTTACCGTTCATTGACTAAATGCTAGATCGTCTAGCTGGAAATGACTTCTACTACTTTTTGGATGGGTATGTCGGATATAATCAGATTATGATTGCTCCCAAAGATTAGGATAAGACCATATTCACCTGTTCGTATGGAACTTTTTCTTCTTGCCACATGTCGTTCTGCCTCTACAATGCGCCAAGCGATGGCCATCTTTTCAGAGTATCTCGAAGACTCCATAGAAATATTTATGGACGACTTCTCTGTATATGGGCATACAACGAAGTCTGTCTTACCAACTTAGAGAAGATATTGAAAAGATGTGAGGAGACGAATCTCGTACTTAACTGGGAAAAATGCCAATTTATGGTGAAAGAGGGCATTGTGCTGGGGCATAAGGTATCCAGGGACGGGTTGAAGGTGGACAAGGCAAAAATTGAAGCAATTGAAAAACTCCCACCTCCAACAAGTGTAAAGGCTGTAAGAAGTTTCTTGGGGCATGTCGGATTTTACAGACGTTTTGTTAAGGACTTTTCAAAAATAGCACGACCGTTGAGTGCATTGATGGAGGCTGACAGAAAATTTGACTTTGACGACAATTACCTCAATGCATTCAGGATTTTGAAGAATGCATTGACAACCACGCCCGTGTTGATCGCACCAGAATGGACACTTCCCTTTGAATTAATATGTGATGCAAGCGGGTATGCGATGGGAGCAGCTCTAGCACAGAAGAGAAAAACAATATTACATCCCATCGCATATGCGAGTAAGACTTTGAATCCTGCTCAGACTAACTACACCACCACAGAAAAAGAGCTACTTGCGGTAATTTTTGCGTTGGAGAAATTTAGAGCATATTTGCTGGGAACAAAAAGTACTCATCCACACTGACCACTCGGCGATAAAATGTTTGATGACAAAAAAAGACACGAAGTCGAGATTGATCGGATGGGTTCTCCTCTTCCAGGAATTTGACATAGAAATAATTAATCGCAAGGGGACGGAAAACCAAGTTGTGGATCACTTATCCAGATTTGGAAACTCAGATGTTGACTGCAATCAGTCAGAGGTGAGTGCGGTGTTCCCAAACGAGCAGCTGTTTCATATTGAAGAATTGCCATGGTATGCAAATGTGGTAAATTATCTGGTTTGCGAGCAATTTCCCAAAGATTATACTGACCACCAAAAGAGCAGGCTCAAGCACGAATGCAGATCATATTTTTGGGATGAGCCAAATCTGTATAAGAAGGGGGCATACTAGATTCTGCGATTATGTGTACCGAATGCTTCTCAACAACGCATATTATCGCAATGTCATGATTCACCATATGGTGTGTACATTGGAGGACAGCGCACCGCAACTAAAGTATTACAAAGTGGATTCTATTGGCCAAGACTGTTTAAGGATGCAATTGACTACGTGACGAAGTGTGACTGGTGCCAACGCACAGGTAACATTTCATGGAAACATGCGATGCCTATGAACACCATTTTGGAACTAGAGTTGTTCGACGTCTGGGGCATCGATTTCATGGGACCATTCCCACCATCAAATGGTAAAAATTATATTTTGTTAGCTGTCGACTACGTATCCAAGTGGGTAGAGGCAGTAGCATGCGTCGCAAGCATGCGGTGGTAGTCTCTAAATTCCTGAAGAAAAATATTTTCACTCATTTTGGCACTCCACGTGCTTTAATAAGTGACGAAGGCTCCCACTTTGTCAATCACACTATCAAAGAATTACTGCGCAAATATAATATCCTCCATAAAGTGGCCACCGCATATCCGCAGATGAATGGTCAGGCCGAAGTGTCCAACCGGGAGATCAAGTTGATACTGAAAAAGGTGTTAAAGCCTTCGCGAAAGGATTGGCCAACAAAGCTCGACGATGCGTTGTGGGCATACCAGACTTCCTATAAGACACCCATAGGTATGTCCCCGTATGCGTTGGTATTTGGTAAGGCATGTCATTTGCCACTGGAGCTGGAACACAAAACACTGTGAGCGGTGAAGAAGCTAAACTTTAATTTGAAGACAGCAGAAGAAGCGAGAAAACTTCAATTGGTCGAGCTAGAGGAATGGAGGATTAACGTATATGAGAATGCAAAGATCTACAAGGAGCGCGCAAAGCGCTGCCACGACAAACACAAATGCGATAAGAACCTCCAATTCGGGTAGTCTTACTATTTAACTCACGACTACGACTCTTCCCTGGGAAATTAAAGTCACATTGGTTTAGACCATTCATAGTAAGAGAGGTATTCTCGCATGGTGCGGTCGAGTTATCTAATGATGACGGAACCAACATATTCAAAGTTAACGGGCAACGAGTGAAAGTGTATCGCGGAGAAGGCTGGCATTACCAAGTCGACTCCATGGACCTGAGAAACTCTGAATGAGAAAGAAGTGGGTGGTCCCTGCGCTATCAGGCGATCTAAATTCATCAGGGACGCAAGTTTTGTGAAGTACCTGTTGGAATCTTGAAATATTCAACTTATCTCTACTCCTTAGTATTTTCATTTCATTATCCTTTTGCTTAAAAAAAAATTGCGATCGTGCTGAACGATTGCGGTAAAAGATTTTGTTTTGTTTAATATTATTTGACCCTCTCAATGTTTTTCTTGTAACGATCGAGGTGAATGATTGCGAAGGCACTACACAAAGACGCAACTACTTTATTCTGTCACCGCAATCCAAAGGAGGTAGATCGCCGAAAGCAGGATGCGTCAACAAACAATGCGGGCGACAACGCAAATTTGTGGGTTGTATTCTTCCTTGACTTTATTCCAAATTATGCACTATCGTGTCGCATTTTCATTTTGAAACTTTTATCACCGCATCCTCTTTGGTTACCATAATCATTTAATATTGATATCGCCGCATGATTTCTTTTTGCCAATTATGATTTCAATGATGAAATACATACTTCTATTTTTTCGTATACACTAGAGTCAACTTAATCTTAGAAAAGTCACCTCATGAAATATTTCTACAAGTTAGTGGTCTGCTAGCTTTCTTTCAAAGTGTCCCTTTACCAAACCTCCTAAGAACATCGCATGACTTCTTTCAATCTTTTGGCAATGAGGACATTGCCACATTTTAAATCTAAGGGTGAGGTATTTATTTTTGACCTTGCTATCTTTACCTTTATATAAAAAAAATCATAACGTTGCGATCATATCCTACTCGTAGTTGGATGTCCACATAACACACATGGGGGCAAGCCAAAACGAAGGTAGAAATAGTGATCAACGCATAAATAAATGACCGCAACTCCACTGCCAAGTAGGTATGAGCTTAGTCTGAGAAAGAGTGCCTTGTTCATCGTTGAATATCCGCATGACACACGTAGGGGCAAGTTAATTCGAAGGAGAGACACTTGGATCAGCGCAAGGTCAGAGAAAAATAATAATGTCAAAAATATGAAAGGATCCAAATCACTTAACACCCCAGTAAAAAAAGTTTTTTTTGAAAAAAATCATGCGATGTCATGGAATCTAATAAAGTCTTTTTGAAGGTTAAACTTGTGGTCCCTAGGTCTTAGAAATATTTTAAGAAGAGACTTGAATAAGAATTAAGAAAATTTTGGTATATAGGATCTGAATGAAGTATCCGTAAGAAATCTAGGAAAAGAGATTGCGGTCGACTTTCTAAAGGAAATCTTTAGCTTATGCTTGAGGACAAGCATTGTTTAAATTTGGGGGTGTGATAATGGGTAGAATTGCACGTTATTACAGTGCAATGTTATTAAACAATGAAGGTTTGCGTTGATAAAATATATAAGATTGCGTCCAAAAAAGCATTAAGTTCATAACATTGCGGTTGCATGCATTCATCGCATAAAAATAGTTAACTTTTGTATTTTTGTGCAGAATATGCGTTGACACAAAGCATAAAATGCAATCACAAGAAAGTAACGGTCGAGCGTAGTGTTACTGCAAGGCTTTGCGGTGATTTGTGCTCACAAATATCTGCTCAAGAAAGATTTCCGCATAGATCCGCTGCAACTTGGTGGGCGCATCTGGGTGAAAAGCATAATAAATCATGATGGGACAAAAAGTTGAGGACGGTCGAGTCCGAATTAAGTTTACAAGCCACTAATGAACTATTGTAGCAAGTATACTCAACTTTTCGGTGACAAATATTCGACGCATCAGACAGAGAACTAATGCCATCCCATCAATGCAATCATAAGAGAGTCTTCCTTTCACCCCGAAGCTCTATAAATACCGAAGGTAACCTTCAGTAAAGGAGTTCGAATAGTTAGAGAATTTTCCCTTCGATAGAATAGCCTTGTTCATAGTTTTCCTTTTTATTTGGAAGGCGGAGCGAGAGAAGGGAAGAGACGTCGGAAGATTGCTCTGGTCAGCTCAAGAGAGAACCCAGAGGCGTGGAAAGCAGAGAAAGGGCCGACTCTCGTGAGAGCGAGTCTATCTTTTGAATAGAGTAGAAAAGACAGTGTAAAAGCCTTGGGAAGCAAGAGATTGCTACCAGACTCTTTATTCTCATCTTGCATTATTATTTTGTATTTCAAGTCTATATCTATACAATGGAACTTGCTTATCTACATCTATTCACTCTCTTAAAAGCATGTATGAGTAGCTAAATTTATCGAATGGGTTGAGAAGAACTAAGCTAACATGACCTAGGATCTTCATTGCATGCGATTATCTTGTTTTATGCTATACCCAACATCCCTTTAGAGTTACTCGAGAGAGAGTCTAAAGAAAGAACCTAAGACTTGAGAGAACGAGGTTAGAATCTAGACTCGAGAGAGCGAGATTAGATCTGCATAAGCGAGAGATAGGGACTTAGAGATAAGCTCTGTTTGCCAACATGCATCGCATGCACCCTAGAGATAGGTTATGATATTATAAGGTCGCATTATTTGTGTGTGTGTCATGTTGTCATTGCGTAAATAAGAATAGAGGCTTATGTGTAGGTCTTATAGACTCATCGCATATATCGCATGCGTTCTAGTACTAGAAGCCGTAGCATTTGCATTGAGAGGTGATTTGCTATTTTATGTGTGTTGCATGATCGCATAATATGAACGCATCCTAGGAAGTGTTAACTGAACCCCTTCTCAACCCGTTCCCCGCATATTCATCGCATCTTCCGTATTATCAACTCTTTTCATAACTTCGCCGCATACATTTATTTTATACCGAAAACAACAACCCAAAACAACTATTTGATTTATTGGTTACCGCAAAGTCTTCTTGAAAATTATCATCGCATACCGTTTTCCTTAGTCCCTAAGTTTGACCCTGGACTTGCCAGAAAACTCAGTAGGGTTTACACTTGGATTCTGCTGAGAAAACTTATTGCTCAACGCATTTCCATCACCGCATTTCATTCCATTATTTCATCACATAAAATAATGCATCAGTTCCCAACTCCCAAATCAAACGAATCCCCAAAATGGTAGGTTTGAATCGACGACCTGGCCACTTTCACCCATACAAATCAAAGGATCGCCTTCAATAACAGGAGTTCCGAACTCACTCAGGATTGAGGTCATGTTACCTACGGTCATCCTAGTAAAGTGAAGTCTCTATCATGAATGGTGTTATATAACGAGACGTTAACACTTTGTGGTCAGGTCTTATACAAACTACTTGCATGTCCCCAACACGAATGATCAGGATCTGACCATCTGTGACAAGTCACAACACTTGTGACCATTCTACAAAGCGTGCCACGTCCGTAGCATTACCAGGATAAGGTTTCCCTCCTTTATCCATATACTACAGACCATTTTGATTATCACTCAAGACATGATCCATTTGTATGTCACCACATACATGCTTGAGTCACATACAGATAACCAGGGATTTTATGTTTATTGGTTTGTGGTAAAGCAAATAAAACAAGCAACTGAGCAAAAAAAAAAAAAAAACAAGATGTGAAGTAAATATCATATATTAACAACGCAAGCGTTTGTACAAACTGTTTACAAACTACAGGACACAAGATTTTAGGGCATCAACCCCAACACATAATTCATTTAACCCAATCAAGTTTTAGCAAAAAATAATGAACCCTAATGTCATTTTATTTTACAATGATACTTCAATGATTTAGAATAAATTCCACTTCAAGGTGTATAGTTACTCCTTCACTGAATTAAGACAATCTCACCCAAGAATTACATCAGAATAACTCTTATTCCTATAATGCTTAGTTACTATTGATTTGGTTAAGAAATCATTAACTTCCTTAATATTTTCTTGTAAGTATAACCCTTCATTTTCAACCCTATAGTTCTATAATAAGCCTGCCTCAGGGAAGGACAATATTGGTGCAATTAAGTATAGCGATCTTATCCATATCTGGAGTTCGCTTTGTCCCTTTCCATACAAATGCCTTTTTAAGGGGGATGCTCCCAGGGCGTCATGAGGCCGATTATGGAAAAACATTACAAACTAATGAAGGAGACCGTAGGATATGTTGACACACATGCTTCTCCCACTTACTATAAACATTTTCTCCATTCACCTTGATATTGACCCACAAATACCTTCCTAAGTGAAGATGCGCCCAAGGCATCACGAGGCCGAACATGGATCTCACGGTGTGAACTTTCAAGGAGAGCATGAATGAAAATTTAACATATCATATACATCATTTTTCTCCCACTAAGTGTTTTAGAACCTAGGGTTTATTATCTTAGGTAGATCCGGCTAATTAATTTAACTAAGTCATTGTTAATTTACTCAATATAATGCTTATATTGAATATTTTAACAATATATGATTATTATTATTAAACAATAAATTTTAGTCATTTATTGCACACATATAAAATGTTTGACTAAGTTATCTAGGTCAGTTTCAAGGTAGGGGTGTTCCCTTACGATTAACTTAAATACCTCAATCCTAAACAAAACCTTCCTTAGACAGAAGTCCCTTATAGACAAACATTTTATAGATTAATCTTTTATTTGATCAAGTCAATCCTATTAAATAAAATAAAAGATTAACTTATTTCTAATCATATTAGAAATATTTTTAACATAAGTCTAAATAAATTGGTTAAATTAATTAGAAACTGTGTTTACATGCAGCTCTAAATTATAGATTTTAATTTCTAATTCATTAACCATATAATTCTTATAAAACAAAGAATAAACCTATAACATGCATATTAATGATATTAATTGAATATAACAATTATACTAAGTAATGTCATGTTGCATGCATTTCCAATTTTATTAAGAAACATAACATAACAATTATATTAAGCTATTGATGAACTATATATAATAAGCTTGCTTTTAATCATACATTAAAAATAATATAACACTTATATTATAAACATGCAAACTATATTATATACATCATGCATGTGTATACTTTAGAAATAACCTAAACTTAAAATATAACATTTGTATTTAAGGATTATGCTTAATCTATGCTGGAAATTTAAATTTATATGACATACAATATGCAACTTATAAATAATATAACTTAAACATACATCAAATGTATAGTAAATTATATTATAAACATTAATAGACTGATATTTGACACCCTAAACAAATAGTTAAATTAATAGAAGCGAACTATATTAGTTTAATTGTAAACCAAAAAGATTACAAAAAATAGGAGAAAAATAGTTGTTGGTCTTGAACACATGAACAGCACGTCGCATGCGCCTTTGCCCTAGCGCCACAGCGCTACGAAAAAAACCATCCATCTCGCTTCGCGTCTCGAACCCATGAACAGAATTGTTCGATTTCTGCAGATCTCCTCTGTATTCTAGTGTTCTCCACAACAAATTTCACGTACAACCTGGACAATAAGTAACAAATCAATTGTAGTAACTAAATGCTCCAAACAAACAAGCCCTTACAAATTGATCAAATCAAATAACAAATCGGATCTAAGTGCCAAATACCAAAATTGTCTATTGCAAAACCCACAATAAATTTATAGCATTCGTACATGAAACTAAGCAGAATTTGATCCAACAAATCGGATCTAAGTGCCAAATACCAAAATTGTCTATTG
The DNA here is from genome assembly GCF_027475165.1 of Benincasa hispida. Classification (NCBI taxonomy): domain Eukaryota; kingdom Viridiplantae; phylum Streptophyta; class Magnoliopsida; order Cucurbitales; family Cucurbitaceae; genus Benincasa; species Benincasa hispida. Next base: position 28,473,396 of record NC_143487.1, read on the forward strand.
CAAAACCCACAATAAATTTATAGCATTCGTACATGAAACTAAGCAGAATTTGATCCACCAAAATATTTTTTTTTTTATTTCCCTAAACCAAAATCAACAAAAATTCTATTGGCTCTGATACCATTGAAGGGATTGAATCGCAATGCGAAAGCGTTTAAACGTTTTTGTCTTTAAATTAGGAAGGAAAAAAACTAAAAATTGATTTACAGAACAAAATGCTAAGCATTAAGTTACAGGAAATTTGGAAATAATACATTTGAAGACAAAATCTTCAACTAAAATCCTCTACACGATCTTTGAAGACCGATTCTTTAATGGAAAAAAAACTCTTCACAATTTTCCAAGAACTCAAACTGATGAACACCACCATTAGGCTATTCAACTATGTCTCCGAGAGGACCAAGGATGGTGGGATCCTTTTTTGGTAAGGGAATTAGAACTTGTGAGAAGGGATTGATAAAGAATTGTAAGAGAGTAAGGAAAAAACTCTGTAGAGTGAAATTTCTTCTCTGTGATCTATGTTCTAAAAAAAACTCTTTTTTCGTTTTTTTTTTTTAAGAACAACATTACATGAGAGGAGTTATCTCCTCACCCACGATCCACTCCTCTACGTAATTGTAGGGGAGTTATTTCCCTATTTATTATTTATTTAACATTAATATTAATTTAAATTAAATATATACTAAATCAAATAATTGTAATAACTAATTAACAATCAATTAATAAATTAATAAATATCACATATTTATTAATTGTACATTTAAATCATATAAAGTGCATATCTCTCTCTTGACATATAGTTTTAATATGAATTCAATTCATACTAAAATTAATATTCGAATCTTATTCAAATACTATTCTCTCATATTATATAGTTTTAATTATAAATCATATTTATAATTAACTATGTACTAAAATGTATCATAATACATTGTACTTTATACTAATCTATATTAATATAAAATTCCCTTAAATAATTTAAACAATTCAAATTATTCCAAAATTAACTGATCCTTGTTTTACCCCTAGCTAGCAAGGGAACCTAATGGACCTAGAGACTAATAACTCCAATGATTCCAAATCAAAATTAATTAAACTCTTAATTAATTTAATTAACATTAATTAACTGTGGGTCACTCCACTAAAGACTCACAGCTGCACTCTTGGCACTATAGATATACTTATGTGTCCATGGATATAACTAACCATCAATAAGTTTATCCTTTACGAATTGCTTGTAATTATAGATAGGTCAAAATTAACACCCTATAATCACATCTTTCTCCTTAAGTCCCACTAATCCTCTAATGAACAACCTGTTTATGGTCCTACCGTAAATAAATTCCTCTCGTGCCAATGAGAGGGAGAGACCCTTGTTCAAGACCCAAAGTAAGAAGAGTAATCAATCTACTTTACCTGAAAGCAAGAAGAAGTGAATTCCATCTTATGGAGAAGTTCCCAGCTCCCTACTTGGACAAATTCCCAAAATGGTAGGCTTATTGAGTCGGTGACACATACCACTCTCACCCATATAATAAAGGGTTTCCTCCATAGATAGGAGTCCATTCCTACTCAGGATTGAGATCGAGTTACCTATAGCCATCCTATGAAATATTAGTCTCTTCAATTAACAGTGTTATAAAGAGAGAAAAAATTTTGTGGTTTGGTCTTATACAAACTTTTTGTACGGGATACCCTCACTCACATTTCTCCACATGAACGATTTGGATCAAAGTGTTTATAATATTTAGATTTCTTGTAACACTTACAAACTGGGTCATATTCGTAGTCTCATCAGGATAAGGCACCCAACCTTATCCATATACTGCAGACCTTTTAGGTTATTATTTAAATATGATCCACTTGTTTGTCTCCCACATATAGTTCAAGCTATATAAGGTAATCTTGGATCTTAGTTTATTGGATTGAGTTAATGCGTTCTTAATGTCAAATAAAATACTTCTTATTTTATTAAATAAATAATTCGTGTTTACAAATTACAAACTATGAGACCCACGAGAATTAGGGCAATAATCCCAACAGACCCAACATGGAAAGAAATTTTCTCTTATTTGGTCTTGTTCTCATGTTCTTTAAGAGCCTAAGTAGCCACACATATATCTCTATAGGTAGCCAAATCTTAGATCATTTTCATGCAATTTCTATATCTCATGGTGTACCTTATCTCTAAGCATACATGACAGCCTTATCTCTAGGCTCTTAGTCCCATATTTCTTTGTTATATCCGTTTATAAACAACTTCAACATTAAGACTCCACTAGCATGTGAAATTAAATAATCTGTTCAACTTAAAAATATAACAATAAAATCAATAAAGAAAATGTAAAGGTCAAGGCAACATGATGAATTAGCATATGGTCAAGCCATAAGGTCTAAAGATATCCACATGTCTGACAAACTAATCAAGGTGAATCATACTCTACAACACGTTCTCAAAGGTAGGTTGACCTAAAGAAGTCATCTCTTCAGAGGAACTTTTAGTCTTGAAGAGATTAAGGAATGATTTCATGAGTTTTCTTCAAAGGAGGTGGTTGATTGAATGAGGCTTCCACTCCTTTATATAGGCCAAAATAATTAAGGAATGACCAAAAATCATACTTTAAATGTCTCCCAAGAAAATTCGGTTGGGTTCTATGTCCTAAAACTCGTGGTTTGTAAACAATATAACTAATTCTGAAAATTCAATAAGTTGTTATTGAATAGATGTTTTGCTTATTAGAAATCCAATAAACCTAAAAGTCCCTTGACTATTATATGAGTACTTGAACTTTATGTGGAGACATAAAAGTGGATCAGGTTCGAGTAAACAGTCAAAATGATCTATAGTATATGAATAAGGTTGGGTGCCTTATTCTGGTAACACTATTGGATGTGGCCTGCTTTGTAGTTGTTACAAAGAGTTGTAAAGTGCTACAAACGAAGTGATCCTAATTCGTACATGTTATGACATAAGGAGAGGGGTTGTCCATGTGCAAAAGGTTTGTACAAGATTGGACCACGAAATCAACCACTCTTACTTTATAACGTTGTTTACTGTTTAAGACTGACTATTTCAAAGCGATAACCTAGGTAACTTGACATTAATCCTGAGCTAACTATGAACTCCTATTTATTCGAGATTATTCTTAGATTTGCATAGGTGAGGGTTTGCTCAACAATGCCAGCTCAATAACCTCTCATTTTAGGGGTAAGATTGGATAAATAGTCGGGGACATAGGGTGCAAGACGGAATTCACTCCTACCCGCTGTTAGGGATAGTAGAGAGGTTGTTCCCTTAAGTACTGATTTTGTGTCTTGAACAAGTGACCCCACCCTCTCATTGGCCTGAGAGGGACTCAGTTTATTGATTGGATCACAAATCAATCGTTCATTAGAGGATCAGTGGGACTTAAGGAACAAGAGGTAATTTCGGGAGTAAAATAGAGATTTGACCCAGTCGTTATTACGAACAACCTGTGAAGGGTTAACTTACTAATCATGGTTATATTGAGTGGACATAATATATCTACAGCGAGGGGAGTTCAACTATGGGCTTTAGTGGAGTGACCCATTAGTTAACGAATGGGGGTTAATTCGGTCTAATGAGTTTATCTAATTAATCTCGGATCATTGGAGCCCATGATCTGTAGGTCAGCGAGGTCTCCCTACTAGCTCGTAAATGGATTAGCTTTAGAGTAGTGTGGTAAGTTCATTTGAAACGTTCAAATTAGAATTAAAAAAATTAGTGATTATATGAGATATAATTACACGTTTAATTTTAAGAATTAAATGGAACTGGAGAATTAATATTTAAATATGATTTAAATATATGAAGGGGATTTGTGTAAAATTAATTTAATATTTGATATTAAATTAATTATAATTATTTAAATTGTTTAAATAATTATTTATTAATTTTATTAGAAAAATTAATTTGTAAAATTAATATTTTTTTATTTTTTGAAATCAAATTTTTTTTCTAAAATCAAATTTGGAATTTGAAAATTTAAAAATACACAAAATGGAAAGTTGGATTTACATTACACCTACAAGTTGCTCACACTAAACCCACCATCTTAAGGCTTCAATTACTCTAAGCATGAGCTGCATCTCATGCAGGTATCTTCATTGCATGATAGTTTGCAATGAAGATTGGAGTGAATTTAAGGCATGCAATCGGTTGAATTTTTGTTGAAAAATTCGTGTGAAGAAGGTGTTCTTCAAGTGGGTTGCTGCTATGAGTACTTCTCCAAGTTCCCTCAATTTAAGCTAATTTTGAGTCCCACAACTCAATCTAGAGCACCAAGAGAATAGTGGGAAAGATCTTGTGGTGGTCTACAATGAGATTTGGAGAGATTTTAGCTGGAAATCGAGATTTCAAGAGTTCTACAAAGCTATGGCTTGAAACCATTTATTTCTACAATAGCATGCTTTAGTTTCTGCCAAAATTAATGAATTAGAGTGCTTAATGATCCTTGTAACTTCCGCTGCTTGCTGATACAATCCAACAATTGGTATTAGAGTATCATATAAGCATTCAATTCGGTTTGTTTTTGGTGTGGTGGGTGTTTTTCATGAGTTATATGAAACTGCTGCACTGATATGGCTTTCTGAGTTTTGGCTTTTAATTTCTCTTTGATTTCTCAATTATATTTGTAATTGGTCTTGTTTGATGAGTTTATATGTGTTCTCAAGAGTCTATAATTTATTTGGAGTCATTAGAGTTGAAATTAAGTTGTAATTGAAGAAACAAGCGAAGAAGGTCGTGTTGCAGATTCTAGTTTTTCAGCCTCTGTTCATATCGTTGTTGAGGTTCAGTGCTAGACAATCGTTTAGCTTCGGGCACTAAATGATGTGAAGAAAAGCTAGGCGATCGTGTAGCTATGGGCACTGGGAGTTGAAGTGTTGTGCACTAGATGATCATGTACCCGCGGGAGCTAAACGATGCGTTGAAGTGCTTTGCGATGAGATTACACGATCGTGTACTTTTGCGTGGGAGCTAAATGAAGCGTTGAAGTTCTATGCGATGGCACTACACAATCGTTTAGCTTTTGAGGGAAGCTAAACGATGCGTTGAAATGCTATGTGATAGCACTACACGATCGTTTACCTTTGTGTGTGTGCTAAACGATCAACAAGAGGCGCAACGCTAAGTGATCTTGTAGTATTTGTCCGTGCTAGACGATGGCGTTGCACGATAGTGTTAGACACTAAGCAATCGTGTAGCATTATTCAACACTAGACGATGGCACTATGCGATAGAAGGAAAACACTACATGATCGTGTGGCTGGTTAGGCGCTATATGATGGCACTACATGATCAGGCAAATGCAAGACGATCGTCGTCAATGCTAAATGATGAGCCTTAGCAAGATTTTGAGCATAGAGCGAGAGTAGCCGATTCGACTGACTCTCTTGAGGTCTAGTCCGGTTCAGCCTAATGGTTTTTGGCTTGTCCTGTTCAGACTTTTCTGGTCTAGTTTAGACGGTTTGGGTCTGGTTCAAGCAATTGGGTTCGGTTTGGAGAGGTTCGGGCGGTTCAGAAGCGGTTCAGAAGTTGTTTTGTAATAATTAGGCTTTTGTTTGCTTTTTTATGCCAAAACTAAAACCATATCAATTAGTGTTTAATTGTTTATGCATGTGATGTATGTAATAATTAAATAATTCATGTATGTGCATACAGTATGCCATGTAGATTTAAAATCTCACCGTAGGAAGCATGTTACATGCATTGAAAGTATGTTATAATATGTTATAGTATATAGTATGCATGTTAGGGTTTCTTGTATTTAATATAATTGTTATATTAAATATTGAATGCATTTATATATGTTGTGGACGTTTAGTATGTTTAAATTTTTGTAAGTTGTTATAAAATTGGGTTAGACATTTAAAATCCATAACAAAGAACAATTGCATGTTCACGTAGGTTAACCATTCGTTTTAATAGTTAAAATAGAACTTGTAAAACTAGGGTTACAAACTCAACCGGTATATAATCATGTCGAAGGCTGGGGGTATTTAAGTTGATGGTCTACGAAACACCTCCTACCTAGGGATTATGGCCAAATTATTAAGCGTTGGTAACTAGTTTTATGAGCATACGTGAGCGGTGTGAGATAATAATACGGTTTATCACCTAGACATCGTAGGTTTAAATCCATTTATAAGTGTTATACTTGGATAAACCACTCAGACTTAGGGTTGTTTTTATTAGCCAGAAAAGAACCTAAGTATAAATATACCCTTTTAATAGAACACTTTAGTGGTAGTCCAATAACTTCTATATGATAAAGTTATTTAAAAACTTCAGTGGGAGATTAATAACATATACGATACGTTATTTTAGCTCTCATGTCCCTAGTCTAGATTTAAGCGGTACTTCGTGTCACCCTGGGAGTGACCTCCATACCGAATGTATTTTTTAGCTTAAACCTAGATTTTGGTGAATAAGAGGAAGTTGTTCGAACAGAAATCAAGTATACGATTTCAACTGCCATGTCTCCACATAGTTTACACCGTGAGATTCATATGATGGTTTGTGTCACCCTGGGAGTGACCTCCATATGGAAAGTTGATGTATGAGTTAACAACAAAGTAAACGAGAGAAGTAGTTCATAGTACGTGGGTGAAGGAAATATGTCAACATATCCTGCAGTCTCTTTCGTTAGTTTGGACCGTGAGATTCCTATGTTACGCTTGCTGGTTAGCTTTAAGCGGCCCTTTGCTAGTCGTTTAACGACGGCTATACCCTCAGAGTGTTATAACATAGGATTCAAAACAACTCAAGCTCTAGAGATGGATAAGATTTCTTACGTCTATTCCCAACCTTAACTCTCCACTTCGGTAGCATAGTTGGGCCTCTGACGTCTGAAAACGGAGGGTTACACTTACAGAATTATTAAGTGTTAATAATTTCTAACCAAAAGCGGTACCTACATAACTATTGAAATATGAGTTATTCTGAAGATAGTATTTAGTCAAGAATGTCTTGCTGTAGTATCGTTGCAAATAAATAATGGTTATAAGTACGTTATTATTGATTTGCTAAAACTTGATTAGATTTAAAAGCAATACACTTATAGAATTTGTTTATAATTTCAAAATGACGATTTCAATAATACAATTGTTGGCATCTGATAAACTGATTGGGGATAATTATGTAACCTGGAAATAAAATTTGAACACTATACTTGTGATAGACGATTTGCGGTTTGTCTTAACAGAGGATTATCCTCCCGTTCCGAGCTCTAATACAAACTGAACTGTTTGAGATGCTTATGATAGATGTATCAAGGAAAATGATAAAGCCCGTGCTTATATCCTCACCAGCATATATGATGTTTTGGCAAAGAAACATGAGGATTTAGGTACTACCAAAGAGATTATGGAATCTCTACGAGGGATGTTTGGACAATCATCCTTCACCTTGAGGCATGAAAGAGGGGGCCTCTGTTCATGAACATGATGGTCCACTTTAATATGGCAAAAGTAAACAACGTTGTTGTTGACAAGAGAAGTCAATTTGGTTTTATTCTATAATCTCTTCTGAAGAGTTTTCTATAATTTTGTACGAATGCATTGATGAATAAAATTGAATACAATTTGACTACTTTGCTAAATGAGCTACAGGCTCACCAGACTATATTGAGAATTAAAGGTCTGGAATCAGAAGTAAACGTTACTATTGTTGAAAAGAGAGGAACGTCCTCCAAGCCTGATGTTGCTTCCTCTTCATACAGTAAGAGTACTCCTGTCAAGAAGGGCAAAGGGAAAGGGAAGAAGAAACCTGCTGGAAAGAAAGGCAAGAAAAACGCTGCAGATAAAGGGAAGTGTTTCCACTGCAACGAAGAAGGGCACTGGAAGAGAAATTGCCCTCAGTACCTTGCCGAGAAAATAGCAAAGAAAGCTAAACTGGAAAACTAGTTCCTGAGGACCGCTTGCTCAGCTTGACCAGCGGGAGGTGTTACTGCTTGATCTTACTTGCTTTTATGATCTTGTAAAGAACAAAATGTATATATTTTTGTTGTAAATGAAATGTTCATTTTCAGAAATTATGTTTGTTCTATCTCATAGCAACTCCTGTTAAGAATCAAACTGTTAAAAGCCATTTGCAAATATTCAACTCTTTTAAATTTCAACAGGATACACAAAATTTTTAGCAGGAAACAAAGAAAGTCATTGAAGCTTTGAGGACCCAAGTCTCACAGCTAGCCACCTCTATGAGCAGATTGGAAAGAAAGTCTGGCAAACTCTTGTCCCAGCTTGAGTCAATTCTTAGAGAAAATGTTAGTTCAATCACATTGAGGAGGAGCAAGGAGTTGGAGCCACCTGTTAAGTTAGTGAAAGAGCCAAAATTGGAGAATCCAGGGATTTCTTCTTCAGATCAAACCGTTTTGCCACCACAAAACAAACAGGAAGTATCTTCTCACCCTTATCCTCCTTTAGATGCATTTTGCCTAAAGCACCTTTTCCGTCCAGGCTTGCAAGGCCAATGGAATCAGCTGTAGATACAAGGAGCTTTTTGAGATGTTTAGAAGGGTTGAGATAAACATTCCTCTTCTCGATATATTCAAGCAAATTCCAAAATATGCCAAATTCCTGAGGAAGCTTTGCACGAGGAAGAGGCAGGCTAAAGAAAAGGAGATGATGGTGGTAAGTCCATCTGTCTGCGATCCTTCAGAAAAACTTGCCAGAAAAACAAAAGGATCCAGGTATGTTTTCTCTCCCTTGCATTATAGCACTAAGAAAATTGATAGGGCCATGTTAGATCTTGGTGCATCAATAAATGTCATGCCTTATTCAATTTATCAAGAATTAAAATTAAAGGACCTAACTGAAACTGGAGTTGTCTTTCAATTAGCTGATAGGTCTTTTATACACCCATTAAGAGTCACAGAGGATGTCCTAGTTCAGGTTAATGAATTAATTTTTCCTATTGATATCTATGTTCTTAAAATGGAGGAGCCCACATCTATCTCAGCTACATCCATCTTACTTCGCCGATCTTTTATGAAGAAAGCCAAGACTAAGATAGATGTGGATGAGGGCACTTTGTCTGTGGAGTTCGATGGTGAGTTTGTTAAATTTAATATTTTCGATGCCATGAAAACTTCCACCATAGGGCAAGTACATTCTTCCAGATTGATTATTTTGACTCTCTTGAGCAGGAGGTTATATGGGATGTCTATGACGACGATGAGGATGACTCAGGGGAGTTGATCCCACTTGGAAAGCTTGCCACCTTGTCTATGACAGAGCCGATAGGTATGCCATCTTTTTGCAAGTATGCCACTTGAATATTTTGACAAGGTGCTTCCATCTTTTTGTAGGCACTTAAATTGGAGCTGATGGAGCTTCCAGACCACCTAAAGTATGCCTATCTGAGGGAAGCTGAGACCTTACCTATCATAATTTCAAAGGACCTAATTGAGGAACAAGAGAAGCAGTTGGTGGAGGTATTGCAGAAGCACAAGCTGGCCATGGGACGGACGTTGGCTGACATAAAAGGTATTAGCCCTACTGTGTGTATGCATAAAATTACCTTGGAGGATGGAGCTAAACCTTGTTGACAGCCCTAACAACGTCTGAATCCTATATTGAAGGAGGTAGTTATGAAAGAGGTCTTCAAACTCTTGGATGCAGGTATTATCATCCTATTCCTGATAGCGAGTGGGTTAGCCCTATTCATGTCGTGCCTAAAAAAATGGGTATTACTGTGGTAAAAAATGATGAGGGTAGCTTAATTCTTATTAAGGTTCAGAATGGGTGGAGGATGTGAATAGATTTCAGGAAATTGAATGTTATAACTAGAAAAGACCACTTCCTCATCCCCTTTATTGATTAGATGCTTGAAAGGCTAGCTGGAAGGCCCTTCTTCTGTTTCCTTGATAGTTTTTCGGGTTTCTATCAGATCCCAATTAACTAGGAGGACCAACAAAAGACGACATTTACATGTCCTTGTGGCACCTTCGCCTTCAGAAAAATGCCATCTGGACTGTGTAATGCTTCTGGCACCTTTCAAGGTTGTATGATGTCCATATTTTCTAAGTTTATTGAAAAATGCATTGAGGTTTTTATGGATGACTTTACTGTCTATGGAGACTCATTTGCTGATTATCTGTCTAATTTGTCTAGGGTGCTAACAAGATGCATTGAGTCTAACCTGGTTCTTAACTTTGAAAAATGTTATATCATGGCCTCGTGTGGCATTGTATTAGGACACATAGTATCTGAGCATGGCTTAGAGGTAGACCCTGCTAAGATTGATGTTATTGCTAAGCTCCCTTACCCCACAAATGTGAGGGAGGTTGATAACTTGTAAAAATACAAGTTATTTATGCCACCTTATCTAGATATTGCGGCCAAAAGTTAGTAATTATGCGCCAATTGTATGAAAATTAGCCTAGTATTGCAATAATTATAAATATTTGCGATTGCACCCACTAACACCAAAAAGATGGAAGACAAGCTGAACTTTACTCTGTTTTGCAGGAGACCAAGTCACCGCTTGCGCTCAAGACTCACGAGAGACTAATCAACGCATCTCTGTCACATTGCACCCGTCAATCAACAATAAAGAGACGAATACCACAATGGCGGCGCAATGCGTCAGTCAATCCGAGAGCTGTGTTTCAACCGTATGCGGTAATAAAAACAAACACCGCATGCAAACCTATGATCAAAAGATGCAGCTGAGCAACACAAGAGCGGAGGATTGAGACACGTGTACAACTAACGGTTGTGCAGAATTGACAGTCTGATTGCATAACAGAAGGAATAATATCCCTCCATCTTCGGAATTACCATAACCACAAGTGGGGACCACAAGGCCGGAGTCAAATATCTTCACCTATAAATACCCCATTGATTTCAGAGAAAAATATGCTACTTGATATGGGGCTAAGTGCTGCTAGATTATAGAGAGAAGGTTGAGCTGAGTGCTTAAGAGAAGAAATCCGAGAAGAAGACGAGATAAGGTCGAGAGGTGAATCTCAGGTCCAACCTACCAAACACCCAAACGGAAGCTCTGTGCAAAGATTCCTGCTACCGGTAGAGCAAGCTTGAGAGGGAAGCTCTTCCTACCATCAAATCCATCCCATCCGGCAAGTAGATCTCTATCGAATCTGTGTCAAGACATTGGCACTATTTGTATCTGTTCTATCTCTCTTCTTCATTGTGTAATCCATGTTTTCTTTATCTCTTCATTCACATACCATGTATCAAACGCTTAGTAGAAATATTTAAATGTTTCGATAAATTCCATTTACCATTTTCTGTCTATTTCCGTTCACCCACCAATCACTTTCTCCATGATATCTTCGTAATTCTCTGATGAGCAATATGAATCACTAAGAACTTAATCTGTATTAAAGATATAAAATACGTTTACCTAAAGCATGCTAGACGGCATCTTCGCTTGTGAGAGCAGAAGTGAAGGTGTCATTCTGATCTATCGAGAGAAGGTCAGGAGAATGCGTTAACTAAAGTGAGTAGTACTTCTAGACATGGAAGCAACCTTGCGTTCATTACGTTAGTCTCTGTTTCACCACAGACATGTGGGAGCGCGGCCGATCACTGAGAAGTGTACGCCAAGAGAAGAGCAGAACAGTATTTGTACCTTCAATCCAATTAAGAACTTGCGATGTTTATATTATTTGTCTTTCTCTTTCTATTCTGTTCATAAGACTTGTCACCGCATCCCATGTCTTTGCATAACTTACACAGCCAACCTTACTCCCAGCATCTTGTACATGTAGTCTGTATCTTGTATCATCTAGTTTAGGTTTACTATCTTTTTATGTTTTTATCGCATCTTTACTGTTTTCCTTTATTTTATTGCAATTTATATACTTGTACAAACACACTTTTAACGATTGAAAATCTGGTCGCATATATCATGAACGTACCGCAATAGCCTGAACCAGTCCCCGTGTTCGACCTCGGATCACACTGAGAAACTTGCTGTGGAATTACACTTGTGACAACGCATGGCATACTACAAGAACATCCATAATTAACGCATAATTAGACGTAGTATCGCATCATTGTGAGCAATTCATATCATCCATCCAAACGCGTTACAGAGGTTCGTTTGTTTCTTGGTCATGCAGGTTTCTATCGTAGGATCATTAAAGATTTTAGTAAGATTGCTCAACCGATGACCTCTCTCCTCCAAAAGGATGTGGCTTTTGATTTCAATGATGATTATAGGAGAAGTTTTGATGTGCTAAAGAATGCCTTGTCATACACTCCAGTTATTCAGGCTTCTCGTTGGGATTTTCCCTTCGAGATCATGTGCAATGCGAGTGACCATGTTGTGGGAGCACTATTGGGGCAGAAGGTGGATAAGAGACATCACGTGATATATTATGCTTCAAAGACCCTCAACCTGGCTCAATGTAGCTACACCACGACGGAGAAGGAGTTTTTAGCTGTTATTTTTGCTTTAGAAAAATTTCGCTCTTACATTATAGAATCTGAAGTTATTGTTAACCATGCAGCTCTGCGCTACCTGATATCAAAGAAAGAGTCCAAGCCTAGATTGCTGAGGTGGGTTCTTCTTCTCCAAGAGTTTAACCTAAGACCTCAGGACAGGAAAGGATGTGAGAATGTCATTGTCGATCACCTGAGTAGGATAACAGCTGATGGAGGTTGCCTCAATTCTGATGGAGACTTCCCTAACCACACTTTGACGTAGGCATATGGTATTTCTATGACTCTCTGGTATGCTGATATTGTAAACTACTTGACCACAAGTGAGTTCCCTCATGGTATGAATAAGCATAGGCAGGATAAAATCAAGAGTGAGTCAAAGTATTATGTTTGGGAGGACCCTATTCTGTAGAGATTCTGTTCAGATCAGGTAGTTAGAAGGTGTGTCCCTAATGATGAGTTTTTTTTTCTGTCCTTGAATTTTGTCATGAGCATGCATGTGGAGGACACTTCAATCCCAAAAGAACCGCCAAGAAAGTCTTAGATTCTGGTTTATATATTGGGACACATTGTTTAGGGATGCATATTTTGTCTGAGAGTATTGGATTCAAGATTACTATTTTAATAACAACTTTATCGAAAAACAAAACAGAATATGTTTATTAATTTACAAACTACGAGTTTAACTAAGGTCCTGAGGCTATTTAATGTATTTTGAACTTTATGTGGTGACATAAATGTGGATCAAGTTCAAATATATAGCCAAAATGGTCTATAATATATGAATGAGGTTGGGCGCCTTGTTCTGGGGATATTATGGATGCGGCCCACTTTGTAGTTAGTACAAACGATGTGATCTTGAATCGTTCATATAGAGATATGTGAGTGGGGGCATCCTATGCAATGAGTTTGCATAAGACTGAACCATGAAATAGTCACTTTTTACGTTCTAAATGCCGTTTTATGTATAAAACTGACTATTTCATTAATTGATGACCTAGGTAACTTAATCTTAATACTGAGCTAACTATGAACTCCTGTTGACTCGGAATTATCCTTAGATCTACATAGGTGAGAGCAGCTCATCATCGCTGACCCAATAAGCCTCCCATTTCAGGGGTAAGATCGGGTGGATAGCTGGGAACATAGGGTGCAAGACGGAATTCACTCCTACCCGTTATAAGAATAGTAGATAGGTGATTCCCTTTAGTATTGAATTCAGGTCTTGAACAAGGGGCCCCACCCTCTCCTTGGCCCGAAAGGGATTCGGTTTATAGGTTAGACCTTAAACCAATTATTCATTAGAGGATCAATGGAACTTAAGAAACAAGATGTAGTCTCGGGGGTAAAACGGTTTTTATGACCCAGCCGAGATTACGAAAACCTGTGAAGGATTAGCTTACTAATCATGGTTATATCAAATGGACACAAATATATCTATAGTGAGAGGAGTGCAACTACGGGACTATAGTGGAATGACTCATTAGTTAACGAATGTTGATTAATTTCATCTAAAGAGTTTAGCTAGCTAATCTCGGATCGTTGGAGCCCATGATCTATAGGTTCATTAGGTTCCCCTACTAGCTCATATGGAATAAACTTAGAACAGTATAATAGAATGATTCGAATTGTTCAAATTAGGTGAGGAGAGAGAAACTGACAAATATATATGATTTAATGGTTGGATTTTCAGTTTAGAGATACAACTTTAATATTTAAATTTGATTTAAATATCAATAATATGTATACGTTCATATTCAGAAGCTCGGAAATAATGGAAATGGTCAAAGATGTAAAAAAATCAATGAGTTGACTTTTTTACTTTGAAAAGTCAAACTTTGACCGATCTTATATTCAAATGTGATTTGAATTTCGAGAAAATGAATGCGGATTCATGCTCGGGAGGTCAAAATTAGTCAACACGGAAAAAATCATAAAAAGTCAAAATGTTGACTTTTTTGTCAAAATTTGACTTTGACCAAATGACTATTTTGCCCTTTGACTAAAGTTAGTGGGAAAATCCAAACTTTTGTTGGATAATTCCACTAACAAAATAGTGGGCTAGGTGTTGGCTTATAGTGGAGACATTAAGCCCACTAAGATAGTGGATTATAGGTGTTGGGTTTTTATGGATTTGGTTCAGGCAATCGTTGCATGGTTTTTTTATAAAATGGGCTTTTCAATTTAGTTTAAAGACTTTTGCCCATTTTTGCCAAAATTGTTTTTCAAATTTGGGTTGAAAAAAACTATTTTCTTTGAGGAAAATTCATAACCCAACCCAAAGATCCATCTTATTTTCCATCTCTTTTCTCTCTCTCGTTTCTTCATCCACTGGGTCCCACAATCTAGCTATGAGTCCAGAGGATAGTAGGTCAACTCTAGTGGTGGTCCAGAAGAGTTCGGGTCGAGATTCAGTGAGAAAAAGCGGTTTTCGGGAGCTACAAAAGTTGTATCCTATCCTATTAATTTACTGTTTTTCCACTTCAATTTGCATGCTTATTTTCTTTTGTTTAGAAGAAATTAGAGTGTAATTAGGTCCTAATTCCGCTGCGTATGTCTCGTGTTCCATCAGTGAGCGATGTCAGAAATCAGGTAGACTATCCCATAGGAATGAGATGCCACAATTCCCTATCTTATTTTGTGAGGTATTTGATGTTTTGGGGATTGACTTTATGGAACCTTTTCCTTCTTCTTGTGAGTATAAGTACATTTTGCTGGCAGTGGACTATGTTTCCAAATGGGTGGAAGCAAAGGCCACAGTTACTGATGATGCTAAAGTGGTTACAGGTTTCTTGAAGACTAACATCCTATGTAGGTTCAACATCGTATTGCCACCCCGTACCACCCTCAAACCAATGGGCAGATGGAGGTGTCCAACACGGAAGTAAAGACCATTTTGGAAAAGGTGGTCAACCTAGGAAGAAAGGATTGGAGCCTCCGACTAGATGACGCTCTATGGGTTTACAGTATAGCTTTCAAAACTCCTATCGGGATGTCCCCCTATCGGATGGTTTATGGTAAAACTTGCCATCTTCCAATTGAAATCCAGCACAAGACTTATTGGGAAATTAAGAAGTGCAATTGGGACTTAGAGGCAGTTGGGGAGGCCAGACTTCTATAGCTTCAGGAGCTAGAAGAGCTGAATTAGAATGTTTTGATAATTCTTTGATTTATAAGAAAAGAGCGAAGGACTTTCATGAAAAAATGTTTGCACCCAAGGAGTTTCAAGTAGGACAAAAGGTACTTCTTTATAACCCTCGATTGAAATTTATGCCTGGTAAACTCCAGTTCAAGTGGATTGGATCATTTGATGTTTCTTATGTTTATCCTTATGCTACAGTAGAAACTATTAATCTTGAGAAAGGGAAGGTTATTAAGGTCAATGGGCACAGGTTGAAGGTTTTCCATGATGGCGAGTCATTGGACTGCTTTGACATCGACTATCGGTTGGACTCGTAGGTCTACATCTAAGATTGAGCCATCACGGTCGAGCAACCGACCATAAATATTTGTGCTACCTAGAGGCAGCCAAGATTCAAATTTACGTACTTTCTAGGATTAGATTTCAATTTAGTATTTTCTTTCTTTTATTTATTCTTTTTCATTTATGTTATTGAGCCTAATTCTTTCCATTATTCTTGTTTACTAGGATTTTTGGAGAAAATGAGTTGAGTGTTCTGCATCCTCCCTTCATTCCATTGTTCAAGGAAGTATCCTGATCTCTCATACTTCATTTTAATCACATTGGGGACAATGTGTGTTTTAAAAGTCGGGGGTGGGATGTTTGGACTTTTGAGTTGTTTTTGGGTTGATTTTTTTTTATTTTGATGATATTATTTGGGGTCCTAGAGCGTTGTGCTCGGACAATGCTTGTTTGATTGAGTTTGTCTTGCCATTTTATTCCTTACGATGACTAGCCTATGACACACTCGTATGAATTGTTTTTGCATTAGAATAGGTTAGATGAAAAGATTAATAATTTTCATGATGTTTTTGAAAAATTCTGCTTAATTTTTTCTTTTTTTTACATCTCTAAGCCCTTTGCATATCTATCTTGATATGTTTGCTTGCTTAGAATTGAATTATGGGACCATAAGTTTGTTGTCACTTTAATAGGCCTTGGTGAGAGATATTAGTATTTTCACAGTTCAATTTAGTAATGCATGTTTGAGATCTAGTCAATTGATATCACTATCGCCTAGTTAAAAGAGAGAGAGAGAAGATAAGAGAAGAAAGAATTTTATTTTATGTATGTTTAGGGGTCTACTTCTATTCTTCAAGGGTATGATTAACCTGGGGTGGCCATGACACCCGTGGTTTCCTTCTAAGCTAAAGTATCCTTGAGGAATGAGTAAGCTTAGGCACTTTTGAAGAAAAATTGGCCCGTAGTTGGATGACTCGCATGACACTCGTGTGGGCAAGCCAAAATCAAGGTTGGTTTCCTTGATTATGTTTCCCTTTAAGCTTTGAAAAGGAGAGATAATAACATATACGAGAAAGAAAAACATGCAGTAAGGCGATGGATGACTAGATTTTGACCAATCCCACTTTATGTCATTACCACGTTGAATGTAGGAAAGCTAATTTGGGACCCTTCGAGCCAGTGTAGGGGGGAAACAAATAGAATATTCATAAGGCCATTTCGGGCTTGCTCTTATTCAAAATAAATAACTTTGAGTTGAATATGCATTAAAAAAAATTAAAACAAATTTTCAAACCGTTCATGAAAGTTGAAATGCTTTTTGATTACCTAATCGATTGTGAAATTAATTCTAGATTGACTGTTGAGGCTTGAATAAGGAACATTTTAGTTTGACAAACTAGTTATTTTTGCATGATTCCTTGTATTAATTTGCTCGAGGACGATCAATAATTAAGTTGAGGGTGATTTATAGCACTGGAAATGTGCTATCTTCTTCCTCTTAACTCTGGGTTGTTTAGCTACTTAATTTGATTAAATTGGTCATTTTGTAGGATTCGAGTGTACAGTAATCGGATCAACTGTTCGGGACAAAAGGGCGCTAAAATGGCGCTAAAATGACTAAGTTACGAGCTAAATTGATCACATGACGAGGAAGTGAAAACTGCTGCCCTGCCAAGCGTTGCAACGCTCCCAATAAGCTTAAGTTCGATGCTAGCTCAACACTAGAAGGTAGAATGCTCGAGTGCGGGGCAGCGTTACAATGCTGCCCCAAGCGTTGCAATACTTTGGAGATGCCCCAATGCCACAGTCACACCACTCCCCAAAACTTCTCTCCAACGCTCTAAGACAGAATAGGCAATGCAATGCCCCTGGTGAGCGTTGCAATGCTACGTTGTTTGACGGACGCATAGCCCCAGCGCGTGTGCAACGCAGTGTCAGGCTACCACTGCAACGGATGCCTGATGCTCGGCCATTATGCGCCATGACGTTGTAACGCTCTTCCTAGCGTTGCAATGCTGCGGCAATTTTATAAAAGAGTAATTTTGGGTCAGCCGAAATTATCATCAACATCATCCCAAGTACACCAATTCTTGAACGCTGCCACTCTGTCTAGCATAGCTTTAGCTTCTTTATTAATTAGGTTCCAATTCAATTCTTGAGACTCATATTGTAATTCTGTGAGTTTTTATTATGAATATATGAGTATTTATCTTGAGTTTATTCTTCAATTTTCGTGTATAGGATAATCTGACAAATTAGCTGTACATGTTTAATTGATTGTTTTGATTGACCCTAATTTTTAATCGTTAGGTAGTCGTCACCTAGAATCAAGAGTTAAGTTGGTGTGTTGTGTTAATTTGGGATTCCAATTAGCAAGCATTTACTTTCTAACTTAGATAAATACCGCTCAATTAATTGGTTAGACGATGGAAATCAATTAATTGGTTTAGCTTTGCCCTTAATCTTAATGCTTGTTGATTGATTGGTTGGTTGAGGATCCTCACTTTCTTGTTAATTAACTTGATTTTATGGAATACTGGTTAGGATTCTAATTGAGTAGGCTAAATTTTAATTCAAATATTCTCATGCATCTTTAGAGTAGTCTGTGATAGAATTTATGAGGAATGAACTAAACTATAATGACCCAAGCTAAGTATTTATTCGTTTGATAAAATATCACATTCGTTTACTTGTGCACTTTTGTTCTTTAGCAATTTTTATTTCAAAATTTCTCACAATAACCCCCCCCTTTTTTTGGTTGCTTCCTATAAGTTCTAATCTCGAGGATTCCATATTCGGCTCTTTGTGGTTCGACCTCGGACTTACTACTTATGCTACTAATTAGTATAAGGCGTTAGTTCAGAGCATACAAATTTTTATTTACGTTCAACATGGGTTTATTAACGACGGTGAATCCGCCGACCGGCCACTCGATGGATTGGATATGAACCTGCTCCATAAACATCTAACACCCGTATTATGATTAAGGGGTTCACAACAACGATTAGCCACTAGGAAATGCCTAACTAACCTATTTCGTTCTTAATCCTAAACCTACCAAGAAAACTGTGACATTCCGGTAAAGCTCACAAAACCACACTCAAGACACTATTTATTACTACTTATAGATTAAACTCATAGCTAATGTCAACGACTACAAGTTAATTGTTAGCTCTAAAAAAGAGCTATTATTCCTAGCTTAATTCTGGCTCGTTATCGAATTTTACATATTTATTTTCTTATTTTGTAGGTATTGAGCAATCATGAGGTGGAATTGGTGATTTGGAGCCAAAAAGGTTAATTTGAAGCAATTAAGAGATGATTTAACCATCCAGGCTTCAAAGGTATTGAAACAACCAAATTACCATTGAGTACAGACAACTATCGAGTTCTATCGAGTCAAATTCCATCAGGAAAACAAGTATTGAGCACCGAGGAAGCGAGCAGCGAGTATCGAGTATCTGGCAGAACACTCAGTTTCACAACGCTCTTATCAAGCCTTGGTCCAATGCTCACTCGACACTGGAAGGCAATAGCATTAAATGCAGGACAGCGTTGCAACGCTCCCCCAAGCGTTGTGTGCTCCGGAGTTAAATCATCGCTAGCATTGCAACGCACCTCGACGCTTGATCCTCAACGTTGTAAGGCAGTGCGCTCAACGTTGCAACGCCCCCTTCAAGCAATCAACAGTACGATAGTTGATGGAAAATTGATGACTGCGCGGCGCAAGCAAGCATTGCAATGTTATTTTGCAGCATTGCGACACCGCGAGCAACCTATAAATAAAGTGTTGATGTTCAGCAATTGAGGACACGTAAAGAATAAGAAAGTTACAGCCGCCAAACATTTTCGTGTTCCAAATGGAGCGAATTTTTAGAGTTTATTTCAGTTTTAAGAGCCATTGAAGCCAAATCCCCAATCGATCTTCATCAAAGTCAGTCTCGACTCATTCATTTGATCATTGTAATATGCCTTTCAGAGGCTAGGTAATTTTCTTGGGATAGTTTGTATGCCTTAATTCTTGAGTTACTATTTAATTTATTCAATTTTTGTGAAATCTTTGGGTGGATTTGATTTATTAATAATAGAAATTTGATGAATTTTTCTGACAAACTAATTTATTGAATTTCTTGCCTGCAAAATCATTCTAGCCTGTGCATAATTGAGTGATTAAGTTGCACGTATTAGGATCACATGTTTAGGGACTAGACTTTTTCTAGCCAAATTTATGTATGCCCTAGTATAATCTTCCCAAATAAATCTCGCTATAAGATGTGGTTGTTCGACTTGTAGTGAGTCTCGACAATTGAACCCTTTACTTAATGCTTTTAAGTTTTAACTTGTATGTCACTGAGAAGGAAAAGTTTAAAACTGATCACATAATTGAAGGAATTAACTAGTAACTAATGATAGAAAATAAAAAGCATGCAAACTAATCCCAAGATTTTTAATTAATTTGATTCAATCCTTTTTTCTGCGCTATCTCCTATTTATTCTTCTTTGTTTGGTTTTTAATTTATTTTGTAAATAAAATCAAGGATCACCAAAACCGCCCTTTTTACTTGGAATTCATTAATCGATCTAAATTAATCCGATCGTCTCCCTGTGGATTCAACCACAGTCTTATCACTTTGCTACATTTGTAGTTTAATCCTAATGATAATTATAATTACCCATTTTGATAACTCATGTTATAATGATTAATCATTTGAATCATATTCAAATATATTAATTTTTCCATATTAAATAGTTTTAATGAAATAATTCAAATGAAAGAATATTTATGAAATATATGGTCTAAAGAGAATTCTTCATGTAAGTATTCCTTGTCTAAATCATTTTAATATGAGATATTTAAATGGACAAATATAATTATCATCATGGTTAGCCTAATTATCTAAATAATTTAATATGAGATGTTAATGTGGATAATTATAATTAATTAGGTTTTATCCTAATTAGGTCTTATAAATAGGATCCTATAGAGGAAGAAAAAACACAGAGAAAGGTTCTCTCTTTTCTTCATCTCCCGATTCCTTCAATTCTTTCAAGAAGGCTCCCACAAACAGGATTCTCACTAGAGTCATAGTTAGAAAGGCTTCCTTGCTTTAGGCAAGGAATACAAATTGTGGGATTTGTCTTAGTTTTAGAAGAGGAAGAAAATGCAAAGAGGAATTTAGAGAGATGTTGAGACTTCTTTGTGTTTCTTCTTTGTAACCTTTTTACAAAACAATCTTTCAACTACCACTCCTTGAGAATTCAACGTGAGATTGAAGAATGAGGAGAGATTATCAACTCCCTCATTTTAACGTTTAATAACTCCCAGGGGGATTTATTTTAATTTAGTATTACATATATTAAATCTCATTTAGTACATATATAATAAAATTAATAATTAATTAATCAATAATTAAATAT
The DNA here is from genome assembly GCF_027475165.1 of Benincasa hispida. Classification (NCBI taxonomy): domain Eukaryota; kingdom Viridiplantae; phylum Streptophyta; class Magnoliopsida; order Cucurbitales; family Cucurbitaceae; genus Benincasa; species Benincasa hispida. The sequence goes on from NC_143487.1 coordinate 28,494,673, forward strand.
CATATATTTAATTTCATTTGAATCATATTCAAATGACATCATCTCACATAACCTATAATTTAATTTGAATCTCATTTATATTAATTTGAATCTATAGTATTTGAATCTACTCTCATATATTATAAGTATTATTTATAAATCATATTTATAACTAACCATATATTATAATGTATTAATATACATTATAATGATTTTAATCTCATTCAAATATTTCTCTCTCATCAATTACAATTCATATTTATAATTAACAATAATGTATCATCATACATTATATTAATTCCCTTATACATTGTATTAATTATAAATCACATTCATAATTAACCATTTATTATAATGTATCAATATGCATTATACTTTACCTTAATCATATGAATATAAAATTTCCCTTAAATAATTTGAACATTTCAAATTATACCCAAACCATTTATTCCTTGTTATATTCTTAGCGAGCTAGCAAGAAAACCTAAGGGACCTACAGATTGGAAGCTTCAATATACGAGATTAATTAATTAAACAACATTCATTAATTGCATGTCACTCCACTAAAGGCCTATAGCTACACCATTTGTACTATAGATATATTTTTGTGTCCATGAATATAACCAAATAACAGTGAGTTAACCCTTCACGAATCATTTGTAACTACAATTGGGTCAAATTATCGTTTTACCTCTGTAGTTACATCTAACTCCTTACGTACCACAGATCCCTCTAATGAACAATTAGTTATAGTCCAACTATAAACTAGACCCCTCTATGGCCAGTGAGAGAGTGAAGCGCCTCGTTGTTCAAAACTCGTAATCAGCCCTTAAGGGAGAAATTCATCTACTTTCCTTTGAGATGGGAATGAGTGAATTCCATCTTGTATAGTTGCATTCCCAGCTCCCTATTCAGAAAAATAACCAAAATGGTTATGCTTATTGAGTCGGTAAAACTTGTCACTCTTACCCATACAGATCAAAGGACTGCTCTCATAGGCTCTTCACAACTCACTTAGGATTAAGGTTAAGTTACCTATGGTCATTCTCGTGAAGTGTAAGTTTCTTCATGTGATGGTAATATAAAGAGAGACTAATCATTTCGTGATCTGGACTTATACAAACTCTTTGTATAGATACCCCACTCACATGTCTCATGATGAACGATTAGGATCAAATCGTGTAACACTTTACAATCATTATAACAATTACAAAGCGGGCTGCATCCATGGTGTCACCAAGATAAGGCACCCATCTTATCCATATGTCACAGGCCATTTAGGTTATTACTTAAACATGATCTACTTATATGTCAACCACATACATATTTAAGTTACATTAAATAACCTAGTATCTTATTTATTGGATTGAGTTATACAATTCTAAATGTCAAATAAAATAACACCTTATTTTATTAAATAAATGAATTCTGTTCATACAATACAAACCATGAGATTTAGGGCACAATTCCCAACACCCCACCCTTCCTTTGTTTTTTTCACTTTCTCGCCCCTCGCATTTTCCTCCCTCTATCAATGTTAAATTAAAACCCTAAAATCCCTACTCTTTCTACAAAATGTTGAATTTCTTTCTTCTCCATCTTTGAATGTCTCTCACAACTCCACTACCAATTTCCTTACATGGTTTGGACTTTTTCCCGCCATTCCACTTCCTTTCCTCTTCCGCTTCTCGCTCAATGCCAAAGTCTCATCAAGTACTTTCTACATCTCTATTCCTTCGTCTTCTTTTTTATCCTGCTTCCATTCTTTTCTGTCTATCTGGCCCTCTTATGGGATCACTAAATTCACCTTCAAGGTCAGGTCATGGACTTGGAGGCCGAAAGCTTGAACAAAAGGTGCAATTTACGTCTTTTTCTCTTAGTTTCAATCAAATATTTATACTAGCTAATTTTTATGTCTTTTATGTGTTATTACACTCCAACTGGAGATATGGGATGGACTATGGTATCATTTTCCCCATTCAAATTTACCCTAAGCGTCTTCTCTGTGATAAACAACACATGGTAGGTTATGGTTAACGTGAATGTTCAGTATATGTTTTTAAAATTGTTTGCAGAAACTCCTTCGACGAAGTTAGACTTAGAGTTGATTTCATACATATTTGAAGGATTTGGCGAGCTTTGGTAAAGACCCACTCCTAATCGACTTTAATTTTACATTATTGACTATCTAATGCCTTTAAGTTCATAGGAATAAGCTTATTCTCACAACTACCAACATGGTCTCGGGTTGTTTGGTTATGCTTAGTAAGTATCAGCACACTTGGAATCCTTTCAAACTTGATTAAAGTGTTTTAAAATTGTTCCAAACATTTGGAAACTTTTGGTTGTTTGTAGGTGTGGACCAGTTTTAGACTCATTCGAACTCATTCCAGCAAAGTCTCAAGCTCCTTTGGGTAAGCTTTAGGTAGTAAAACTCTGTAAATGTCACGAGCGTTGTAAGTATTACAAACGAGTTGATCCAAACCATTCATGTAGAGATATGCAAGTGGAAGTTTCCTATAAAAATAGTTTGTATAAGATCGGACCGTAAAATGATTAATCTCTCTTTATAAGACCATTGATTGAAGAAATTAACATTTCATAGGATGACCATAGGTAATTCGACCTCAATCTTGAATGAGTTATGAACTTCTGTCTATAAGAGCAATCTTTTAATTTATATGGGTGAGAATGGCCAGTTTGGCCAACTCAATATGCCTACCATTTTGGGATTTGTCCAAGTAGAGAGCTGGGAACTACCAAGATGGAATTCACTCATTCCCGTCTTTAGGGTAAGTAGATAAATTGCTCCCTTAAGGGCTGATTTCGGGTCTTGAACAATAAGGTCTCACCCTCTCACTAGGTCGAGAAAGATTTAGTTTAGAGTTGGACTATAAACCAATTGTTCATTAGAGGGATCAGTGGTACTTAAGTAGTTAGAGGTAATTACAGGGGTAAAACAATAATTTGACCCAATTGTAATAATAGTCAATTCGTGAAGAGTTGACTTACTGTTGATTGGTTATATCTACAGACATAGAAATATATCTACAATGCGAAGAGTGCAACTATAAGTCTTTAATGGAATGAACCAAAGTTAATAAATGTTGATTAATTTAATTAAAAGTTTAATTAATTAATCTCGTATCATTGGAGCTGTAGGTCCATTAGGTCCCTCTTGTTAGCTCACTAAGGATAAAACAATAATTTTTGGATTAATTTGAATTGTTCAAATTAAATAAGGTAATATGAATTAAATAGATGAGATGCAATTAATATAATGTATATGGAAACATTGTATATATAGTTAATTTTAATTGAGATTCAAAATTAAACTTTATAATATGAGAGAGATATATATTTGAATAAAATTCAAATATTAATTATATGAATGAGATTCATATATAAAACTATAGGTTAAAATTAATATGAATGAGATTCATATTAAAACTATAGGTTATGAGAGAAGATTATATTTGAATATGATTCAAATATAATTTTAATTAAAGATGTAATATTTAATTTAATGATTAATTATTGTTGCTATTATTTAGTTATATATTAAATTGGATTTAATATAAATTAAATAAATAAGTTAAACAAGATAACTCTCATGGGGAGTTATCTAATAGAGTTAGTGGAGGGGAGTTATAACTCCTCCTCCAATTAACTTCCTCTCTCACTTAATGAGAATTGTGTAGAGAAATATTTTTGAAATATCATTTCCAAGGAATCTCAACATTCTCATAAAAGGCTCTCTCTCTCAGAAATTTTTTTACGGAAAAATTCTTCAGTGAAATTTATCTTCCCTTCTCTAAAAGTTGGATCCCAACATTCGTTTCTTGTCAGAGAATCGCAAGGTCACATTTTTTTGAAACATCATTTCCAAGCGATTGATCTTGTTCGAGAGAGAAGTTTAGAGTTCGTAGGAAGTTTATACATAAAGGATCTTCATTGAAGACGATCTTCAAAGGTAATATTTCTTTCCCAAGTAAAAGCATGCTTAACAAATTATGTTTAAATTTCTTTGTATTTTCTATAAATTTGAAAGAAAAATTAAAAGCACAATCGATCAATCGCTTCTGCACAAGATTCGATCCCTTTATGTTGGATGCAAAGCTAGAGGCCTTTTTAGGATCTTTGCAAATACTCACAAAGAAAGCTAACTTCGATCAAACTTATAATCTATAATGATAACTCTTAAATCCTAAGACAACTCACTCTAGAATTAGCTTGAACAATACTAATTCAATGAATTGATTTAAACATCAAAACTAAAGTAATATTTGTAAGAAAAGACATACAAAAGTGGTTAAATAAGCACTAGCTTTCTAATATTGGCAATCTGAATTTTGAAGAGAATACCAAGTCATTTTATAGGCCAAAAGGTTCTGGATGGACCAAGAAATGAAAAGGTATTTAAATACAATTAATTGCAAATTGTAGAAAATAAGACCTAGGAATTTAAAACTTAATTGCATACTAGCTAATAAGTCAAATTGTAAAACTAAAAACATAGAAAATCTCTAAATTTTCTTAAATATCTCCTCTAAAAGGCGGCAAGCTTAATTCTCACGTTTGGTAATGTTTGACATCATGTTCTCCCATGCAGTGCACACTTGACAACAATTTCTTTACAAAATCTGTACACTTTCTTTTTACCTCCATGCCATCTTCCAAACTATAAGACTTTTTTTCGTGTCATCTTCATGTCATTTTCATGTTACTCATTGAACTAACATTATATAAAAATTTGGGCTCAAAATTATTTTTCACATTGTACTTTTGCCCCTCACTTTTCTCTCTTGATCTTCAATTTTTTTATTTTCTTATCTAATTTCAATTGATCACATTGTATTTCATATGGAGAAAATGGAAGTAAAGTAAATTTCATCCCTTTCAAAGTAAATGTGTACTTTTTCAACATTTCATCATATATGACATCTCTATCATATTGCAAAGGACGACCTGACAACATATCATCCACATGCATAGGTAATAATCACAAAGTACTTCATCTTTATATCTTCCTGAAGTAAAAGGAATAAGAGCTTGGGAGTTTCCTTCAATTCTATTTTATTTTTCAATCATTGAAGTTTATATGGTTTTAGATGTGGAAGAATCATGAGTTGGAGTCTTTTTACAAGAAAACTACTTACCATATTTATGAAACTTCCACTATCATCAATCAAGCATCGTGTGCGAAATAAGTTCTCCCTTTGATCTTCAACTTTCTCTTCTTTAATTTGCACATTAAGTACTCTTCTTGCAACTAAGAATATGGAGTTACCTTCTTCAATATACTCATCATTATATGCTTTGGATTCTTCCTCATGTTGGGCATCTTGTTTATCGCATTGATCTTCTAAATCAAGTATTCCATTTCTCATTATCATGACTTTTTTATTGATACAATCTTTTCTCATGTGTCCAAACCCCTAACACTTCCAACATTGAATAGAACTAAACTTGTTCCCTCCTTTGAAGCTTCATTCTTTATAGCATTGGAGTTCTCAGCCTCAACTTTTTCAGCAGCCACACACTTTCCTTTTGCTTCACTCCTATCCACATCTTGTTCTAAGCATTAGAATTTAAAAAGGTATTAGCTTTAGAAGTATATCTCTGAAATGCTAATTTTCTTCTCTTAATTGATCTTCAATTTTGATTGCATAATAGTATATATCTTCCAAGTAAAGTTGTGGATTTCTATCAACCGGATGAGAAATTTCTCGATTCAAACCTCTAAGGAATCTGACATGGTGTCTTCTGCATCTTCTCGATTTTTTTTATCTTTCCATCAAATTCTCCATCTCTTGATAATATCTCTTGATTGCATAATATTTTTTTTTATCTTTCCATCCCTTTATGTTCCTTGCCTCAAAGCTTGCAATTTAGTTTTCAAATATCTTTCATAATGTTTTGGAACATACTTCTTTCTCATGGCTTCTTTAAGTTCATCCCAAGTTTCTATTGGATCTTCTTTCCTTCTTCTCTCAGATTTGGGATGTTGATATTAATTTTCAGCATGGTTGGTGAATTCAGTAATGGCAAGACTCATCTTCTTATTTTCACCATATATGTTGCAATTAAACACATGTTCTATCTTCCTTTCCTATTCCAAGTATGCCTTCGTGTCCGCCATTTCACTAAATGGTGGAATTTTGAGCTTAACTTCATCATCTTTATCTTCTTGAACTTTTTCTTCTCTTTTAGGTGGCATAAAATATCTCTTCTTCTTCCTCTCATGTTTTCTCTTCCTCTAACTTTTCGTTCTTATTCAACTAAATGAATCACTCCCTCATCTTCTTGTAAGGCTCGTTCTTCTCTTTGTTGTTGTGTGAAACCCGAACCCTACCTTCCCTACTTAAATATGTTATTTGTTGAGATTAGTAAAATGAGGGATTCAGTATTTGAGTTAATGTGGAATTGTAGGGAAATAGGTAAAGGATAAGGAAATAAAGAAGGAAAATGCTTAAGTATTGGAGACTTGGCTCTCCAGTGTCTTTAAGTTAGCCTAGCAAGATGGCTAAGTGTTGGTCGTAAAAATGGTGGACGAGCATCGAGTAAATACTAGGAAAGCATGGAGTAAATACTAGACAAGCATCAAGTAAACACTAGGCGAGCATCGAGTAAACACTAGGCGAGCATCAAGTAAAAACCATGCATGAGTGAAGAAAGGATCCTGCATCAAGTATGCATGAGCGAGAAAGGGATCGAGCATCGAGTTTAGGTCATGCATGAGCGAGGAAGGATTGAGCATCAAGTTTGCATCGAGTAAACGCCTTCGAGCATCGAGTATGCCATCAAGCATCGAGTATGCCATTGAGCATCTAGTTTGCATGAGCGATCAGCCTTAAGCACCATTTAGGATGGCCATCTGGATCAGTTTAGTGGAGTCAACCCACTAAGTGGTTGTTGTGGCAGCCTATTAAGGATGAATGGTTGACAGATTCAAGTACAAAAGGAGAAAGTTGACTTCAAAAAACCGTTTTGAACAAATCACTCGAGCATTTGAAGAGATTTCAAAGCAATCTAAAATCTAAAGAATTCTAGTTGATGGTGGAGGGCTGCCGAAAGAAGAAACCCTCAAGAACTTGTTAAAAATTGAAGAAAGTACAAGAAGGTCAGACTCTCGGGTAATCTAGGGCCAGTGCTAGAGTTTTGAAGATTTTGGCCAAACTATGAAGAATTAGATAAGCATGTTAAGACAATTTTAAACAAGTTTGTAGAAAGAAATTTTCTGAGAAAAGCCCTGGAAAATGAGTTATTCAAATTATATGATGAATCTGAATTTTTGAACATGCAGGTAGCTGCTTAGGATGAACAAGTAGGTAGCTCTAAGGTGAACACATGTGCATGGACAGTAGAAAGCGTTAGCATGCCTTGGGCTAAGTTTGGGGTTGTGTAGGCGACCATAGGTGACTTAGACACCAAGGGGAGGAGTATGTGGTGATGTGCAGCAAGTTGGGCGCGTAGGTTGTACGATTGGCGCAAGGGTTAGACTATGCATTGGGTCATGTGATGAAGTGTGTAGGCATGTGCTGAAGGCTTGAACACATAGGGGACACCTATGTATAGAGGTGGCTGAAGGAACGCCTAGGCCATGTGATTGACGCATGGTATGCATTGATGGTGTGTGTGACCACCGCATAGCAAGCTTAGCACCTAGAGGAAAATTCTAAGTGTTCAACGCTTAGTGAGGTTGGGTTGGAAGGTAAGACTAATGTGTCAGAAAGAATATGAGCTTAATTATGGAAGTTACTCTCAAAAGAGAGACCAATATTAGTAGCTAAAGTATATTGTTATGTCCTACGAATTGACATCAATAGAAGAAGCTCATTAATCTTAAGAGGATTGCCCAATGACTGTGAGTGATTATGATTGTTTTCTAAATGTTTTAGAAATCCATGTTTCAATGAAGTTTATTTCTCATACCAGTTATTTTACATTAAGTTTCCAAACAAACAAGTTATCTTAAGTTCATTGGTGCATTCTAGTTTCAAAGGAAGCTTTAAAGCATATTTAAAAGTTACCAATACTTGTTATTGAAGGAACTCTTATCAAATAGTACCTATGAGCGAAAGTAAGATCGTTCCAAATTCATTGTGATAGAAATACAAGCATTCACAAACATACATACAAGTTATGCATTTCAGAATAAATTACGGCATGCATTCAATAAATTAAATACAAAGAACCGAGAGACTCACCTTTGAAGAACTCTTCCTCTGTTTATCTCTCGCTCTCGTCAAGAACAACACCTCTCATTATCGTTGTAATTGTCTACTCAAATCTCTCCCTGTCGCTTAGAAAACGAACAGTCTTCTCCACGAACAAGCAACAATTGGGACACCACCACTCAGTGACCTTGGTATTCTTGGAGTGATAATCCAGGAGGTGTTGGCTCTGTTGGATTTAGGAGAGGGAAGGAGGAAACAACGATCGTATTCAACTACCAGACAAGTGGGAGAGTTTTGTGTTTATCATATAGACTTGTGCTTGATCATTTAGAAAAAGATATACGATCGTTTAGGTAATGTGGCTTGATCGTTTACACGATCGTTTAGTAAATCTCGCACAGGCGGGGATTGTTTAGTAAAACAACACGATCGTTTAGATAGATGTGCGTGTAGATGATCGTTTAGGAAAACACTTTGAGCTGTCATGTAGGCTCTCATGAGCTAAACAATAGGTAGTGTACTCTTGTGAAGCAATTATATGATTGCTTTACAAAAATGAAAACATTTTTCATTTTATCCTTCAGTTATGAAAAACTAAATGAAACATCCCACTTTCATGCACGGTTAAGGAGAAAACCACCAACAATTATCTCATAATTGTTTTAATTATAAATAAATATAATAACTAACTTATCATATTATATTTATAACCTATAGTTTTAATATCACATCATATGCAACATTTAAGCCATAGTCATTTTCTCCTTTACTTGATATAAATCATATTTATATCTTTTTCCTACAATTAACGTATCTCATACATCATGTCAACTATATCATATATAAGTGAACCAGTTTAATCATATCATATATAATCAAACTCCCTCTTGTCAATTTCAACACTTCAAACTAACCCAAAAACTGATTCTCAACTTGAATCCATTGAGCTACCAAGGGGACCTTATGGACATGTAGCTTGAAGCTCCAACGGTACGTGAATAACTGGCTAAATTCTTTAGCTAAGAGATCCACCATCCATTAACTGCCGGGCACTCCACTAAAGACCAACAATTGCACTCTTCTCATTATAGATATATTTTTGTGTCCATCGGATATAACCAGTCAATAGTATGATAACCCTTCATAGATGTGAAGGAACTCTTAACGAACAGTATCCATGAGCGCGTTCGGATCTTTTCGATTCCATTGTGACCAAAATATAGCACACACATTCTAACAGATAGTTATGCAACTTACACTAATTAATGACATGCTTTGATGAATAAACTACAAGGGATTGAGTTCACATACCAGTTGAAGAATTTCTTCAATCCGAACTCAACACACGAAATAACCTCTACGAACTCTATCGCCTAGCAAATCGGCAACACGATGGTCTACACGAACAAGAACAAGCAAACAGAAGCGGGGACGACACCACCACTTGGAGCCCTTGGTATTCTCGAAGTGAGAATCTAAAGTGTGGTCTTTAGTGAATTTGGTAGAGGTGGAGGAAAGGCTGATCGTGTAGACGATAAGCAAGTGGGAGAGAAAGTTATCATATAGCAAGGATGCCTATCGTTTAGACAAAGCTACACGATCGTGTAGGTTTTACTAAGCGATCATCTAGTAATAGGTAAACGATCGTTTAGAAAATGCGACACGCTAGGTGATCGTTTAAGAAAGTTAAGCATCGTTTAGAAGCGGGTGTGCGATCGTTTAGACAATGAGGCTCTATCGTATAGGCTCTCAGCTAGGCTACCGATACTTTTTCACATCGATTGCGATTTTTTTGAACTTTTTTTTGCAAAATGAAACAATTTTTCATTTTATTCTTCGATTACCATAATCGAATACGGCTTCTCCCACTAACGCACGATCCAGGAGAATATTTCGACCAATTATCTCATAATTAACCAATTTAATAATAAATGAATATAATCATATTATATTTTCTATAGTTTGATATCACTTATCTACTATAGTAATTTCTCCTCCACTTGATATAAATCATATTTATATCTAATTTCCTCCAAAATAATGTATCTCATACATTTAGCCAATTGTATCATATATAATTAATCAGTTCAATTATATCATATATAATCGAACTCCCTCTTGTCAATTTGAACATTTCAAACTGAACCAAACACTGATTCTCAACTTTATCCAAGCTACCTACGGGACCTTATGGACCTATGGCTCAAAGATCCAACTATACGTGAATAGTTGACTAAACTCTTTAGCCACGAGATCCACCATCCGTTAACTGCCAGACATTCTACTAAAGACCAACAGCTGAACCCTTCTTACCACAGATATATTTCTGTGTCCATCGGATATAACCAATCATGAGTACGATGACCCTTCACAAATGCTCCTAAGTACAGCTAGGCCAAGTTACCGTTTTGTCCCTATAATTACATCTCACTCCTTAAGTACCACTGATTCCTCTAATGAATAATACAACATAGTCCAACTATGTGTGAATACCTCTCGGGCCAAGAGAAGGTGTGTGGTGCCACATCGTTCAAGCCCTAGAATCAACCCTTAAGGGAGCTATCTATCTACTTGCCACTGCTTCGGGGAAGGAGTGAATTTCATCTTGTGTAGCTGAGTTCCCAGCTCCTAAATCAGACGAATCCCCAAAATGGTAGGTTTGAATCGGTGACTTGGCCACTCGCACCCATACAAATCAAAGGACCGCCCTCAATGGCAGGAGTTCCCAACTCACTCAGGATTGAAGTCATGTTACCTATGGTCATCCTAGTGAAATAAAGTCTCTATCATGAACGGTGTTATATAACGAGATGTTAACACTTCGTGGTCAGGTCTTATACAAACTCTTTTTATAGGATGCCCCCACTTGCATGTCCCCTACACGAATGATCAGGATCAAACAATATGTGACAAATCACAACACTTGTGACTATTCTACAAAGTGGGTCGCATCCGTAGTGTTACCATGATAAGGTTTCCCTCCTATATCCATATACTACAGATCATTTTGGTTATCACTCAATGCATGGTCCACTTGTATGTCACCACATACATGCTTAAGTTACATACAGATAACTAGGGATTTTATGTTTATTGGCTTGTGGTAAAGCAAATAAAACATACAACTGAGCAAAATCAAAATGTGATGTAAATATCATATATTATACAACACAAGTGTTCGTACAAACTGTTTACAAACTACATGACACGAGACTTTAGGGTATCAACCCTAACAATCTCCCACTTGTTCTAAAGCGAAGTGGGGTGTACATGAAACTAGTATAAAACAATAAACTAGGGCAAAAAAGCCCAGGACAAGAAAATCTCCCAGTTGTCTTAGTTCAGCCGTGGGCGATCCTGTAGACCCATGCTTCGTAGGTGACTCTAAAAAACTATAGCCATGAGAGCCTTCATGAACGGGTCAACAACATTGTGCTCTAAAGCAATCTTCATGACGATCATGTCCCCTTGATGCACTATCTCGCGGATCAGTTAATACTTCCACTCTATGTGTTTGTCTCGCCAGTGACTCCTCGGCTCCTTGGAGTTTGCCACTGCCCCACTATTATCACAATAGAGGGTAATGGGTCTAGATATATCTGGAACAACTTCTAGTTCTATCAAGAACTTTCTGAGCCAGATGACCTCCTTAGCAGCTTCGCAAGCCATTATGTACTCCGCCTCCATAGTAGAGTCGGTGATGCACCCCTGTTTAATGCTTCGCCACACTACAGCTTATCTGTTAAGAGTAAAGACTGGCCCTGACGTGGACTTGCGAGAGTATTTATCAATCTGAAAGTCAGAATCCGTGTATCAAGTAAGGATCAAATCCCTAGATCCATACATAAGCATGTAGCCCTCATTCTTCGAAGATACTTGAGGATGTTCTTTACTGCGGTCCAGTGACCCTAGCCTGGGTTAGACTGGTACCTACTGACTATGCCTTGGATTGCACCATATAAATGGTCTCCTCAAGATTTCCATTCTGAAAGGCCGTCTTGATGTCCATTTTTCAGATCTCATAGTTATAATAAGGTACAATGGACAGGAGGATGCGGATCGACTTTAGCATGGCAACAGGCGAAAAAGTCTCCTCATAATCAACTTCCTCTACCTGGGTATAACCCTTTGCCACAAATTGAGCCTTGAAGGTCTGTACCTTCCCATGAGCACCTCGTTGGCGCTTGTAGATCCATTTACAACCTATAGGTCTTACCCCATCAAGCTGATCTACAAGATCCCATACTGAGTTGAAGTACATCGACTCCATCTCGAGATCCATGGCCTTGACCCATTCATCCCAGTCTACATCCTCCATTGCCTTCTGATAAGACAACGGATCCTCAACATCGCCATCTGCTACCACTACGTCGAGGTTCCCTCAACTCTTGAAGTGGAACCGACCTACTAGATGAACTCTCATCAACAACTATTGTTGATGTAGCAAGCTCTTCAACAACTCTTGTTGATGTAGCAAGCTCTTCAACAACTCTTGTTGAAGTTTCAATAGTTTCATTGGAAAGCTCACGCAACACGACTTTACTTCATGGACTGTGCTCCCTTATATGATCCTCCTCTAGAAAAGTAGCGTTCGTTGACACAAACACCCTATTTTCTGATGGATCATAAAAATAACCCCCTCGTGTACCTTTGGGGTAGCCTACAAAAAGGCATAACCTTGATCGTGGTTCCAACTTCTTGGGATTTTCCTCAAGCACATGTGCAAGGCAACCCCAAATGTGGAAGTGACGTAAACTAGCTTTACGCCCATTCCACAAATTCAGAGGTGTTTTCGTAACACTCTTGGAGGGAACACAGTTGAGTATGTATACCGCAGTCTCCATTGCGAAACCCCAAAACGAGTCCGGTAAGAAAGCGTAACTCATCATTGAACGAACCATGTCCAACAAGGTTCTATTTCTCCTCTCTGCTATGCCATTCTGCTGAGGTGTACCCGACACTGAGAGTTGGAAAACGATTCCATATTCTATCAAATAGTCCTAGAATCCCAAGTCCAAAAATTCTCCACCTCGATCTGATTAAAGTGTTTTGATCTATCTATTCAATGCATTTTCAACTTCAGCCTTGAACTCTTTGCACTTTTCAAATGATTCAGACTTCCGTTGTATAAGATAAACATACCCATACCTAGAGTAATCATCAGTAAAACTAATAAATACTCATAGCCACCTCGGGCTCGCACATTCATAGGACCACAAAGATCAGAATGTACTAATTCAAGAGACTCTTTGGCTTTATAACCTTTTCTAGTAAAAGGTCGTTTAGTCATCTTACCCTCAAGGTAAGACTCGCACACCAGTAAAGAATTTTCTTCTAACTCACTTAGAAGTCCATTCTTTACCAATCTCTCAATCCTATTGAGATTGATGTGCCCTAAACAAAGATGCCAAAGATGGGCATTTTCTTTTGGAGAAATACGTCGACGTTTTGTTTGAGTTATGGCAGTTTTAAACAATTCTGTGTTATGGAGGGAATTAATGGCTAATGGCCTTAGCATATATAAATTACTTTCCAAATACGCTGTACAAATAGTAACATCATCTTTATAAATAAAGGCTTTATCCACATTGAAAGAAACAGTGTATTTACATTGTAACAAACACTTTACAGAAATGAGGTTTCTCTTGAGTTCGGGAACAATATATACATCATTCAAAACTAGAAACCTATTATGTAAAGCTAATTTGGAGCCCTCTCACTACCACAGCTGAGACGACGTGCCCGGTGCCTACCCGCATTGTCATCTCACCAGCTTCCAGCTATCTCCATGATCTAATCCCCTGAAAAGAAGAACAAACGTGATTATTGGCACCCGAATCAATTATCCAGGCAGAATCATCATTCTCAATTAAACAAGTTTTAAGTACAAGTAAATCATATTTACCTTTATTTGCATTGGCCTTAGCCTAGGTGGCTTTCCTTTCTTTCAGCCAATGAGGACAGTTCTTCTTTCAGTGTCTATCTTGGTTGCAGTAGAAACAATTTCCTTTTTCAATTGGTGGACGCCTTCTTGGGGCGACAGGTGGCGGTTTAGTAGGCACCTTCCCTTTTCCCTTACCACCCTTCTTCTTCTTCCCCTTTTCAGAGTTAAAAGTAGAAGGTGTAGACTTCGTTCCTGAGGTCGAATCTCTATGGAACGTCCTGGAGGATGAAGCAACATTTGTCTCACTGTTCTTCCTCTCCTTACTTTTCAGTAAATATTGGTAGGTCTACAACTCATTGAGGAGAGTTGTAAGGTTATATTTCACTTTGTTAAGAATCACATTACTAACAAAGTGCAGGAAGCTCCCTGGTAAAGAATGCAAGATTACGCTAACCTGGCTGCCCTTATCGATGTAGACCTATTCAACTCCACCACATTGAAGTGGACTATCATGTTAAGCACATGTTCACGAACAGAGGTGCCTTCTTCCATTTTGGAGTTGAATATGTACTTAAGAGCCTCATGCATAAGCTGTTCAGACGGTTGTCCAAAAATCCCCCATAGGGACTCCATGATCTCATGCGCTGAGACCATGGGCTCATGTTTCTTGGCCAAGACTTCAGAAAAACTTTCCAAGATGTAGGCTCGGGCCTTCTCATTCGCTCGTGTCCATCGCTCATATGTCTCCCGAACATTTTGAGCGACATTTGGAGCTGGAATAGAAGGACAGACCTCCGTAAGGGCGAAAACATGAGATCCTCGATGATAAGAATCGTCGTGATCATGTGTTTCCATGTCGAAAAGTTGTCGCCAATTAATTTTTCTATGCTAAGCAAAGCTAACGTGGCTGTGGCCATTTTGAAAACTTGTTGCTGAAAATACGAATAAAATTTTATTAGATTTTGCTAAACCACGTTTAACCAATTAGTTTTCAAACAGTTTCAAGTACCCTAAGTGAAAGATTTCTATTTTGCAATGATGCCCCAGTGAGGCAAAACAAACGTCACCGATGGGGTGATCAAATGCCCCTTCGCTAGGATGAGACATTCTCAACCATTAGGCAGAACCAACTCTTGGAACTGAACCTAATAGCCACCATTTATTCGGTCCAGAACTGTTAACCTTTAACAATTCCGCGTAAGTGTGACCCCTCATTTTTGGTGCCAGAGTCCCGCCCTAATGAGCCCACCATAGGGAAGAAGCAGATTAGGACAATAGACTAAGTTACCTTATCCTCTTACAGGAAATCAAATAAAGAAATGCGCAAAATTGCCATCCTTTAGGGGGACACTCTCAGGGTGCCTCGAGCCGATGCACAGTAACTTTATTCAATCCAACGAGGGAGACCGAAGGATATTCTGTTGCACTTCCTGCTCCCACTTACTATGAACACTCTCTCCATCCACCTTGATATTGACCTACCTAAACACCATCCGTTAGGGGGACACGCCAAAGGTGCCTCGAGGTTGAGGGTAGATCTCACGATGTGGACTATTCAGTGGGAGAAACCCTAGGTGAAGCATCCTCTGCCTGAAGTACCTCCCACTGAATGTTCTACCTAGGGTTTCATTAACCTAGACAATTCGGCTACTGATTTTAGTCTAAGTCATCTTTTTAAAACTCTGCTCATAAACAACGTTTGTCTATGAAATATGAACAAGTTCAAGTAGTCACATTTAAACACTTTAATGAACTGTCCTTAACTTGTATGCATGCATTAAATCTATCTAATTCACCTTTCCAGGTAAGTTCCCAGGTAGGAGTGTTACGTTTCCGTCAACTTAAATACTCCAGCCTAGACAGAACCCATCTTGACAAAAGGTCCCTTATAGATAGATTTGCTACACTTTAATCTTTTGTTAGTCAATTTAATCCTATTAAACTGATTAAAAGATTAAAGCCTTAGGGTTTCTAATCATATTAGAACCGTGATCTTAGGTCTATGTCATCCAAGTTTTAAACATTTTAAAACCATGAATTAAACCTAAGTGAGCATGTATGTCTTTCTTATTACTTTTAGTTCTAATTTCTCTTTAACTTTTAAAAAGAAACAACTAAAAAACGTCACGCACAACTAGGTGTTTATTGTTGGATTTTATGTCCTAAAACTTGTAGTTTGTAAATTAATAAACATATTCTGTTTTGTTTTTCAAAAAAGTTGTTATGGAAATTGTAATCTTAAATCCAATAAACTAAGGTCTTGAGGCCATTTAATGTAGTTTGAACTTTATGTAGTGACATAAATGTGGATCAAGTTCAAATATATAGCCAAAATGATCTATAGATATGAATAAGGTTGGGCGCCTTATTCTGGGGACACTATGGATGAGGCCCACTTTGTAGTTAGTACAAACGATGTGATCCTGAATCGTTCATATAGAGATATGTGAGTGGGGGCATCCTATGCAATGAGTTTGCATAAGATTGAACCGTGAAATAGTCACTTTTTACGTTCTAAATGCCGTTTTATGTATAAAACTGACTTTTGCGTTAATTGATGACCTAGGTAACTTAATCTTAATCCTGAACTAACTATGAACTTTTGTTCACTCGGAATTATCCTTAGATCTGTATAGGTGAGGGTAGCTCATCATCGCCGGCCCAATAAGCCTCCCATTTCAGGGGTAAGATCGGGTGGATAGCTAGGAACATAGGGTGCAAGACGGAATTCATTCCTACCCGTTATAGGGATAGTAGATAGGTTGTTCCCTTTAGTACTGAATCCAGGTCTTGAACAAGGGACCCCACTCTCTCATTGGCCCGAGAGGGGTTCGGTTTATAGGTTGGACCTTAAACCAATTGTTCATTAGAGGATCAGTGGAACTTAAGGAATAAGATGTAGTCTTGAGGGTAAAACGGTTTTTATGACCCAGCCGAGATTACGAACAACCTGTGAATGATTAGCTTACTAATTATGGTTATATCAGATGGACAGAAATATATCTGCAGTGAGGGGAGTGCAACTACGGGACTTTAGTGGAATGACCCGTTAATTAACAAATGTTGATTAATTAGGTTAAAGAGTTTTATCAGTTAATCTCAGATTGTTGGAGCCTATGATCTGTAGGTCCATTAGGTTCCCCTACTAGCTCATATGGAATAAACTTAGAATAGTATGATAGAATAATTCGAATTGTTTGAATTAAGTGAAGAGAGAGAAACCAACAAGTATATGTGATATAGCAGTCGGTTTTCAGTTTAGAGATACAACTTTAATATTTAAATATGATTTAAATATCAAGAATATGAATACGTTCATATTTGGAAGCTCGGAAATAATGGAAATGATCAAAGATGTAAAAAGTCAAAGAGTTGACTTTTGACTTTGAAAAGTCAAACTTTGACCGATCTTATATTCAAATGTGATTTGAATTTCAAGAAAATGAATGCGGATTCATGCTTGGGAGGTTAAAATTAGTCAACACGGAAAAAATCATAAAAAGTCAAAATGTTGACTTTTTGGTCAAAGTTTAACTTTGACCAAATGACTATTTTGCCCTTTGACTAAAGTTAGTGGGAAAATTCAAACTTTTATTGGATAATTTCACTAACAAAATAGTGGGCTAGGTGTTGGCTTATAATGGAGACATTAAGCCCACTTAGATAGTGGATTCTAGATGTTGGGTTTTTATGAATTGATTTCATGCAATTGTTGCATAACTCTTTTCTATAAATATGGGCTTTTGAATTTGGATAAAAAAGTTTTGACAATTTGCCAATTTTTGTTTTCAAAATTGGACTGGAAAAACAAACCCAAACCCTACCTAAATTCCATCTTCTTTTCAATCTCTTTCTCTTTCTCGGGTTCTTCATTCACTGGGTCCCACAACACGATTCTGAGTCCAGAGGATAGTAGGTCAACTCTAGTGGTGGTCCGAAAGAGTTCGGGTTGAGATTCAACGAGGAAAAGCGGTTTTCGGGAGCTTCAAAAGTAAGTTATTTACTGTTTTTTCATTCATTTTGCATGTTAATTTCCTTTTGATTAAAAGCAATTAGAGTGTAATTAGGTCCTTTTTCCGCTGCGTATGTCTCATGTTCCATCATTTATAACACTTATAAAGTAACCTATGTGTCATGTTTCATGGAATTTCCGGTCATTACTATACATAACTTTTATATACGCGTAATAACCAAGCAAACATGCTTTCCATTCACCCTTATACTATAAAAATTATAATATAAAAATGATGCATGTCAATACTTTTTATGCATGCATAAATATAACTCTTATATTATATGATGCATGAGCATGCTCTTACATAATTAAATCATGCTTCTCTAAATTATAACATTTACAAGAAAGAGATGATGCATGACCAATGCATAACCTAAGGTGGGATTTACTATATGTGCATACCATATGACATATAAAAAACATACATCGCATGTAATAAACCAAGGATGAATGGACTGGGATGAGCCTTTACAAAAAACCAGAATGAAATAACCCTATCTATTACATTTTCCATCGAGCAAACCGGTTCACAGGCGAACCAGATATTGAATTGCCAGGAGAACTCCATCGTTTAGTAAACGTTGAAGGTAAAAAATCGCCCAGCGCATACTAGACGATAGGCGCAAAGGCTAAACGATCGCTTAGATGACAACAAGGCTGCGACGCCTGATCGTTTAGGCGATCGCTTAACGCGGCAAAAGGTAAATGATTTACCATGCGTTGCTAAGCAATCGTTTAGCCAGTTACTAAACGATGAAGCTTACTGAGCTAAATGATCGTCTACTGCACACGTGCGTTAAACGATACGCGAGCAACCCATCATCTACACGGCTCGATACTCAGCAATCACTTACCCCATCGTCTACATGATCTGATCAACACTTGATCGTCTCCTTCCTCGAAGAACTGCAACCTTTGCTTCGATCTTCTTCACGAACGACTCAAGACTCAAACTAACTTTGAATTACAGACTCGATAGCGATTAATAATGCCCAAAAATGCAGGGGCCTTTACAATCAATCGAAAATGTAAAAGAATTAAATCAAACCAAGGCTAACATCCCAGAAAACTCCATTAATCTGCACATCCACAACAATTTAAAGATTAAATAGAGCAGATATGCACCCACCAATAATATATATGTAATTCGTTGCAACAATGAAATTGGAATATCAGAACCTGGCTCTGATACCAATTGAAGGAACTCTTAACGAAGAGTATCTATGAGCGCGTTCGGATCTTTTCGATTTCATTGTGACCGAAATACAACACACACATTCTAACAGATAGTTGTGCAACTCACACTAATTAACGACATGCTTTGATAAATAAACTACAAGAGATTGAATTCACATACCAGTTGAAGACTTTCTTCAATCTCGAACTCAATGCAGCAGAAGAACCTCTACGAACTCTATCGCTCAGCAAATCAGTCGGTTATGGCAGCATGATCATCTACACGAATGGCAGCAACACGAAGGGGGGATGACACAACCACTTAGAGCCCTTGGTATTCTTGGAGTGAGAATACAAAGTGTGGTCTTTGGTGAGTTTGGTAGAGGTCGGAGGAAAGGCTGATCGTGTAGACGATAAGCAAGTGGGAGAGAAAGCTATCATATAGTAGGGATGCTTATCATTTAGACAAAGCTACACGATCGTGTAGGTTTTACTAAGCGATCATCTAGTAATAGGTAAACGATCCTTTAGAAAATGTGGCACATTAGGCATTGTTTAGGAAAGCTAAGCGATCATTTAGACACGGGTGTGTGATCGTTTAGATGATGAGACTCTATCGTATAGGCTCTCAGCTAGGCTATCGATACTTTTTCGCATCGATTGCGATTTTTTCAAACTTTTTTTGCAAAATGAAACAAATTTTCATTTTATTCTTCAATTACCATAACCGAATATGGCTTCTCCCACTAATGCACGATTAAGGAGAATATTTCGACCAATTATCTCATACATTTAGCCAATTATATCATATATAATTAACCAATTCAATTATATCATATATAATCGAACTTCTTCTTGTCAATTTGAACATTTCAAACTGACCCAAACACTAATTCTCGACTTTATCCAAGCTACCTACGGGACCTTATGGACTTATGGCTCGAAACTCCAACGGTACGTGAATAGTTGTATAAACTCTTTAGCCACGAGATCCACCATTCATTAACTATCAAGCATTCCACTAAAGACCAACAGCTGAACCCTTCTTACTACAGATATATTTTTGTGTCCATCGGATATAACCAATCATGAGTACGATGACCCTTCACAGATGCTCATAAGTACAACTAGGCCAACTTACCGTTTTGTCCCTATAGTTACATCTCACTCCTTAAGCACCACTGTTTCCTCTAATGAACAATACAACATAGTCCAACTACGTGTGAACACCTCTCGGGCCAAGAGAAGGTGTGTGGCGCCACATCGTTTAAACCCTAGAATCAGCCCTTAAGGGAGCTATCTATCTACTTGCCACTGCTTCGGGAAAGGAGTGAATTCCATCTTGTGTAGCTGAGTTCCCAGCTCCCAAATCAGACGAATCCCTAAAATGGTAGGTTTGAATCGGTGACTTGGTCGCTCGCACCCATACAATTCAAAGGACCGCCCTCAATGGCAGGAGTTCCTAACTCACTCAAGATTGAGGTCATGTTACCTATGGTCATCCTAGTGAAATGAAGTCTCTATCATGAATGGTGTTATATAACGAGATGTTAACACTTCGTGGTCAGGTCTTATACAAACTCTTTGTATAGGATGCCTCCACTTGCATGTCCCCTACACGAATGATCAGGATCAGACAATATATGACAAATCACAACACTTGTAACTATTCCACAAAGTGGGCCGCATCCGTAGCGTTACCATGATAAGGTTTCCCTCCTATATCCATATACTACAGACCATTTTGGTTATCACTCAATGCATGGTCTACTTGTATGTCACCACATACATGCTTAAGTTACATACAGATAACCAGGGATTTTATGTCTATTGGTTTGTAGTAAAGCAAATAAAACATACAACTGAGCAAAATCAATATGTGAAGTAAATATCATATATTATACAACACAAGTGTTCGTACAAACTATTTACAAACTACTGGACATGAGACTTTAGGGCATCAATCCCAACAAGATGCTCGTAAGTACAACTGGGCCAATTTACCGTTTTGCCCCTGTAGTTACATCTAACTCCTTAAGTACCACTAATCCCTCTAATGAACAATACATCATAGTCCTACTATGAGTGGACACCTCTCGGGCCATGAGAAGGTGTGTGGTGCCACATCGTTCAAGCCTTGGAATCAGCCCTTAAGGGAGCAATCTATCTACTTATCCCTGCTTCGGGGAAGGAGTGAATTTCATCTTGTGTATCTGAGTTCTCAGGTTCCCAATCAGACGAATCCCAAAGTGGTAGATTTGAGTCGGCAATCTGGCCACTCGCACCCATGCAAATCAAAAGACCGCCCTCAAAAGAAAGAGTTCCCAACTCACTCAGGATTAAGGTCATGTTACCTATGGTCATCCTAGTGAAGTGAAGTCTCTGTCACGAACGGTGTTATATAACGAGACTGTACACTTCGTGGTCCGGTCGTATACAAACTCCTTTGTATAGGACGTCCCCGCTCGCATGTCTCCACATGAATGATCAGGATCAGGTCATTTGTAGCATGTCACAACACTTGTAACTATCTACAAAGCAGGACGCATCGTAGTGTCACCAAGATAAGGTTTTCCTCCTATATCCATATACTACATACCATTTTGGTTATCACTTAAGGCATGATCCACTTGTATGTCTCCACATACATGCTTAAGTTACAATGACAACCAGAGATCTTAGTTTATTGGTTTATGGTAAAGCAAATAAAACATCTTATGTTTCATAGACAACGGTTAAAAAAATATCTTATATTATTACATTACAAGCGTTTGTTCAATACAGGTATTTACAAACTACATGACCCAATGAGAGTTTAGGGTATCAACCCCAATAGTTATTATGTTTGACACTTATGTGCTTTTATATTTATGAGCATGTGTTAGAAACAATGTTCTCATGAAAAGCTATGTTTTATGACACCATGTTTTTAGTAAGCCTGTTTTATGAAAGTATTTTCTTATGCTCAATACTGAAGTACTAGGAGAAGGTATGAGTTATACTACCTAGTTTTCAGTTATGAGCATTCGCCCTAGTTCTGAGTTGTGGGTAGTAGTACCCAGTTTCAATTATAAATAGTGGTACCCTATTTCAGTTATGATCCGTGACGTCAGAACCCTAGTTTTGGAGTTTTCCTCAACCTATACCTTACTAATAAAATAAAAGGAGCTTACCTTTTTCAGCTGCATTGCACTACCGCATAAACAATGGATCCGCTCACAGGGCTGGATGAGCCACCTTCTATCTGGCCTCTGTACTATGATAATTGTCTTTCTCATACTGTGTAAACGAACTTCAAGTCAACATTGTGTATTGTACTCAACAGGAAGTGTCACAGCCTAGGTTTTGGCCACCCCCGATGTCGATCTGTAGTATTCGTTTTATAAAGTAGTTTTTCGAAGCTCTAGGTTTTTTACCTAGAGCGATTTGACTGCTTCTTTCTAGGCTATGGGTTACCTGTATCATGCAAATGTCCAACACTTAGGTGCTTTCTAAGATCATCCTATATGAAAGATGTATGACATGTGTGGATAATTAATGACTTGCAGGGTATGCAATATATTAACGTCCACATAGTACAAAAGGTAAGACCTAATAAGAGAAATGAGCTTAGCACAACACGATATAGGATAGAAACCTAATCCTAAAAGGAGAAAACCCATCACTGAACAATCATAGGAATAGAAGAAATGGGTTTAGACCAAGTGACAGAACTCTCTATGAGTTGGGCTACATAAAAGAACCTTTCTACTAAAATGGATGTAGGCTTAACTAAAGCCCAATGCATGTTGAACTCTATGGAATCTAAGCCTCACTACCCTCTTAGAGCGTTACAATGAATTTTTTGCTGGCCCCATATGGATTCAGCTTAATAGATTCTGCTTAGGAGTTATCAGGATCCAGTTTTCTCTGCGTGCACGTATGACAGATTATTTAGTTCAATAAGGATTGAGCCATAGGATTCTTCCCCAGCATTGGCTGTAAGGTGTTGAACAAAAGGGTTCTCACCTCATCCTAGGTTTACGGTTGAGAGTTGAACAAAAGGGTTCTCTCTCAATTGAGGATCAGATCAGCTATGTTTTCACAAATGTTATGTTTTTAAGTTTTATATACATGTTTTCTTGGCCAATTTTTAGTTTTCAGTTTTTAGTTACTAGCTTTCAGTTTAAGCATGAGATTTATATTGTGCTTTTAAATTAAGTCACTCACTGGGCTAGTAACTCACCCCATTTTAAATGTTTTCCTCCCCAGGTAGCAGTCTTCTCCCAAAAAGATAATTTTGTTGCTACTCTGCTACTAAAAGACTCTAGTTTGTAAAAAAGTTTAGGTGGTTGTCTATAAATACCTGTACACATGTTTTGTGCATATAGGGACTAAATTAGAAAGTTGGGGTCACAGGATCTTATGTTGTGTATATTTGTATATATGTTAGCTATGTGTGAAACACTGATAGTTGTTGGTTATTTAATCAATGCTGGTTTGTTTAAATCAAGGTTTCTAAGTCAAGTTAAGCAGGCTAGTAGGCAGTATGTGCCAACAAAGGAGTTGGTAATGACTACAATCACATTTCCTTCTAGGTTAAGAGGGTAATCTGGGAGGAGGTGTGACAGGTTGTGCCCTTCTTTCTTGCCTATCTTCCTTCATCATTTCTATCATACCTTGAATAACTTGAAGAATAGCCATATTAGGATCTTGGACTTGTGGTACCCTTTTACCCTATGACATTTTCAAGTTAGTAAGAAAAGGACCTAACCACACTTCTCACCAATTTCACTCAAGGACACTCGTGTCTATCACTCAAGGGTAGACTTTTGGTACTAGGTCAAAGATGTAAAGGTTGGCTTAGATTTTGGTGCAATCTTGCTAAAAGCTTGATGTAACCAATTCAAATTATCAACTCTCACAAACTAAGACCAGAAAAACTTAGGATCAACAACTTGAAAATTTGAACAAAGTAAAATTAAATGACAAGAAACTTTCCATGTGTCTTGGATCTTTTGACACTTTCTTTTTACTACTAGTTTTTTTTTTTTTTTTTTTTTGCTGATTTTTTATCTTTTTTATAATTTTTTTTTTGTTAATGACTCTTTTTTTTTATGATCCAAGAGAAAATTTGAAGAATATTTCAAGACGAGTTGTAGTATGTCTTATATTATAAGATGTAAACAAATGCTTTGAATAAAAAAAATGAATTAAAATCAAATTGAAATAAAGTAAAGATATTTCACCTCTAGAGTCAGCTAAGGATGATGACCCATTGCTCTGATATCAAATGATAAGTGCTTGCAATGTTCGTTGGATACAAAGCTAAAGGTCCTTATAGGATCCTTGTAAACACTCACAAAGAAAGCTAACATAGATCAAACATAGAATCTATGATGGTCACACTTAGATCCTAAGACAACTCACTCCAGAATTAGCTTAAACAAGACTAATACAATGAATTGATTTAAATATCAAATTTAAAGTAAGATTTGAAAGAAAAAACAACACCAAAGGGGCTGAATAAGCATGAACCTTGTAATATTGATAATATGATTTTTCAAGAGAATTATAAACTATTTTATAGGCCAAAAAAACGTGGATAGACGAAGAACTCAAAAGACATTCAAATACAAGTAATTGTAAATTGTAGCTAGGAACTTAAAACTTAATTGTATACTAATTAATAAGTCAAAATCCAAAATTAAAAATGTAAAAAATCTCCAAATTGTCTTAAATATCTCCTCTAGAAAGCGACAAGCTTAATTCTCACGTTTGACAAGGTTTGACATCACATTTTTCTATATAGTGCATACTTGATAACATTTTCTTCACAAAATCTGGACACTTTTTTTTTCTTTTACGTAATGTCATCTTCCAAACTATAAGACTTTTCTCGTGTTATCTTCATGTCATTCTCTTCTTGACCCATTGAAGCATTATATAAAAATTTGGGCTCAAAATTATTTGTTGCTTCTTGTGAATTTGCTAGCTTTTAAAGATGTAGTGTAAAAATCTTTTGAATCTTCTTTGTCTTGCTTCTCATAATTGTTCCTTCGGGTACATGCAATGGTTCCATGGTTGAATTCACATCTAAACTTGTAAACAGTACTAGATATAATTTTCTTACTTTATTATCTACTTTGCTAAAAAAGTTTTCAAGAAACAAGTTGTTCGACGAGATTTATGGAGAAATTTGATTCATTGAATGAACTTTGAATTTGTCTTAATTTCAGTATAGTGAGTGATTCTCTAATATTTGATCATTTGATTCTTTCTTCTTGAAAAAGTAAACTTTTCTTGAGGGGTTTGTTCTCAAGGTTGACTTGTCTCAAATGCTTTGCAGTTTGTTCTCAAATATTTATTTGTTTCAAGGGCTTTGTAACATGTTCTTGAACTTGGATTTGTCTCAAGGGCTTTGCAGCTTGTTCTCGAGGTTGACTTGTCTTGAGGACTTTGTAGCTTGTTCTTAAATGTTGGCTTGTTTCGAGGATTTTGTAGCTTGTTCTCAAACATAGATTTGTCTTAAGGGCTTTATAGCTTGTTCTCAATGTTGATTTGTCTCGAGTACTTTGCAGCTTCTTCTCGATGTTGAATACGTACGCTTGATTTGAGGAAACATAACACATGGATGTTTTTGAAGTTTGAGTCTTAGAAGAATGTTTATATCTTCAAGGGACTTTAATATTTAGTTATAGTTAGTCTTCAAGAGCCGAGAGAGTCTTCTAATTATTGGAAAAATTCTCTCTAGTTTTTTTTAGAGTCTAAAATTTATGAACCTTTCAAATGAAAGAAAACTTCTCTATTTATCTCTAAGGTGGATTTTGTGGCATTGGGCTCAGTTGGTCTATGTACCTGACCATTGAGCCTAACTAATTGGATTTGGGTCTTAGTTCGCATAAGCCTTTTTTTTAACTCAATTGGGCCTTAGCCCAAATATTAATATCAAATTAGACCAAATTATTTTATTTGATTCAAGTCACAATGAAAACAAGTGGCATTATCGGAACGTGTCGATTTATGTCCTCAATGTCAATTTGGGACACATGTTAATTAATCTCAAATCAATTATTTGTAATTTCATCATTAATTTAAGAAATGATGCAACAATTTATGATTAGTCTAAAATTTCTTATTCATCACATGCCAACTTTAAAAATATGAAAAAGAAATAAAATAATAAAACTAATTTGAATTTGTTTTCTCAAATTAAAATGCGAAATAACAAAATGGTGAGAAAAGAAATAGAAAAATAGAGACAAAAACAAAAAATTGAGTTCCATGCCGACAAATAATCATTAAATCCACAATGAAAATTAGATGGAATTATGGAAAAGATTAGAAAAATGAGTTATAAGATTTTAGCATGAAAAGATGGAAGCCGTGTCTTTATTATCAAATGATATCCCACAACCGAACCGTCAATAAATGATTGGTGGAAGATTTCTCTCACCACAAAATAAATAAACAAATAAAAACTAAAATAAAAATAAATAAATAAATAAATAAGAATTGATTATTTAACTAACTAAACAGTCTATTTGAAAAGCCCATTTTCTGGCGGTATGCGATGTAAGTAAAAACGACAGTATCGGATGTGGACCCCACCACTAGATTTCGCTGTCCAACAGATGGTGGGACCCATTGCCCGACAATGAAATGGAAGCTACCCTGCCCGGCTGCCCGGCTGCCCAGCTCCTAGTTCTAAAACAATGCAATAGAAAGAGCTTATGAAAATCCCCAAATTCCACCACGTGATTACGCGTCTTCTTCACTCACTTCCACTTACAACCAAAATTTTCTCAAGCTCATAATTTTTTTTTTCATTTTTTAATTTACAAACTAAGAACTTGTTTGATAGGTAATATGGATCATACTTTTATGTTTTGCAAAATGCTTCCTCAAATTAAATGTGTTTTTTAAAACTAATTTTCAATTATGTAATTCAAATAATTTAAATTCTATAAAAATACTACTTACAATTTTATTTTCAAATTTTAAAATGAAATTTTAGTTTTTAAAATAAAAACTTTAATAAATTTAGTATTTTGTGTTAGGTTTTTGTATTTTGAGATTTGTTCAATTTTAGTCTTGTACTTTCAAATGTCTAATTATAATCCATGTAGTTTTATAATTTTCATTCAACGAAATATAATATGTGAACATATTTTCAAAATTTAGAGTGAAAGTGCTAATAAATAATATTTTTTTAAAAAATCAACAATAAAAGGCTAAATTTAAGATTTAAGTAGATAGACTGAAGTTGGACATTTGATAGTACATTGACTAAAAT
Source organism: Benincasa hispida (assembly GCF_027475165.1). Lineage (NCBI taxonomy): Eukaryota > Viridiplantae > Streptophyta > Magnoliopsida > Cucurbitales > Cucurbitaceae > Benincasa > Benincasa hispida. Next base: position 28,522,182 of record NC_143487.1, read on the forward strand.
TGAATAAATTTTAAATATAAAGATAAAATTGATATTTTAATCAATCATTTTTTTTGTTAAATTAAACTATATAATATAAAATAATATGAATTACTTAATATTATAAAATAATAATGGTACAAAATGTTTTAACATTTTGCTCATAAATTAATTGTTACTTATTATTCAGCGTTTAATGACAATTAGTTTTATAAATTTTGGATATATTATTTCAAGCAATTATTTCATTCAAGAAAATATCATATCGTGTATTAATTAATGTATTCAAAACTTTTACAGGGGTAGAAATTAAAAATGTGAAAAAAAAAAAAACCTTTGATATCTATTTAGTTTTTAAAAATTAAGCTTATAAGTATCATCTCTACTCAATATTTTTTTAAAACTTATTTGTTCTAGACTCGAACTAAAATATTATGTACCCAAAATTGACTTTCTGAACTCATACTAAAATATTATAAACATAGACTATTCAACTCCATATTCATCTCCAAGAACTATTATAAAATATAAATCTACAAATGATAATAATTATAGACAATCAACTATATGCCCCAAACAACCCTTACAACTATTTATGAACATAAAAATTATGTGATATTAAAATACATTTAATTAACTTAATTTGAAATCTACGCTAAGTTGGGAACGAGCATCTATAAAGTTAAAAATTAAGATGCATTTGATAACGATATAATTTTTGGAAATTGAGTGTACAAGTTTTCTTATCAACTACTAAAATTGCTTTAAAATTTAAAACAAAATCTGAAAACAAATAAAAAAGGATTTTGTTTTTGAAGTTCGATTAAAAATTTAAGGAAAAAAATAAGGATAAATTTAACTAATATAAAACTAAAAAAAACATCTTTTTAGTCTACAGTTTGAAGAATATGTGTTGTTCAATAAGATTTTTGGAGAAATTTAATTCATTGAATTTGAACTTTTACTTTGTATTAATTTCAGTATAGTGAATACAATCTCTAATATTTGATCTTGATGCACTTTCTCTCAAAAAGTAAAGTTTAATCATCAAGCATGTCAATCTTCTTAGATAATTGGCCTTTGAGTTTGATGATCTTTTCAGAGGATCAACCTTTGTTCTTAATTATCTTCTGGGAGGATCAATATTTGGACTCGTTGATCTACTTAGATCGGCTTCTGATTTGTAAATCCTCTAATTCTTTGTATTTGATGCGTACACTCTTGATTTTAAAGAAGTGGAATGTGTGGACGTTCTTCAAATTGAAATCTTGGAAGAAAGTTCATATCTTTAAAGAACTTGAGTTTCAAGGAGTGACTTAGTCTTTAAAAGCTTTGGAATCTTTAACAATAAACAAACACTAGGGACTAAATTTAAGATTTGTTGATAGTATAGAGACTACAATTAGACATTTAAGAGTACATTTGATTAAATTTCAACAAATTTTAAAATGGTATTTTAACAAATCATTTTTGTTAAATTAGCTATGTATAATATAAAATACTATAAATTATGTAATATTGTAAAATAATAATTATATAGAATGTTGTAACATTTTACTCATAAAGTAATTGATAATAATTTATAAATATAGTATATCGATCAATTATTTCGTTCAAAAAAATTCATATCCTAATAATTAATGTATTGAAAATTTTCATAGGGGTAGGAATTAAAAAATGTAAAAGAGTAGCAACAACTATAAGTTGTCTAAACAATTATTCATTTGCCATCCACAATGGCACAACCATCAATTATCTTAGAAATTAAGGGTATTTGGTAACCTCAGTATTTTATTAAAAAAATAAGCTTGTAAGTGTTATCTCTGCTCGGAATTTCTTTGAAATTTATTCGGTTTTTTTTTTAAGAATTTAAATATTTAATTAGACGCAATAAAAACAATAATAAGAATGTTGTATTTTAAACAAAAATTACGCTATTTTAACCCATCCTAACATTGTCTAAAATATTTTTATTGTTTTTCCAATTTTATTCCATTGTTTGAAATTCTTAATATAATCCATATTAATAATTAATTTATTATTGTCATTGAACATAAAGGGCGTTTAGGCCCCAAGTTGAGTTGTGCGAGTGGACTATTATAATTCACTCAGGGGATGTTTGGGGTAAATAGTTGTTTATTATAGTCCAAAGTTATTATAATTAAATTATAATAGTTTGTGTTTGAGATATAGATTATCTTAGTTTGCATTATAATAATATGTGTTTGAGGTGTAAACTATTTTAGTTTGAGAAAGAAATAGTAAACATTATAGTAAAAAATAGAAAAATAATGAATGTAAAATAGTAAAAATTGCAGCAAATATTTAATATTGTAGTAAATGAAGTTTTGAAATAGTGTTAATTGTAACTAATTGGAGATTACAAAATAATATTTACTGTAGCAAGAAGTGGTTGTTATAATCTTAGAAAAGTCATTGCCCCAAACGACTCCTCACCATTTGGATTCTCTATTATTATAGTTGAAGATTACAAATTTTTTAACTCACACTTTAACTATAGTGAAGATTATTTGGGACCTTTTTTAACTACAGTAAACACTATTTAGAAATCTCATTATCCCTAGTGAACTTTTTCCATAGTAGACACTTGTATAGTTTTTATTTAGTTATTGTATGTTTAAGTATATAGAAATATGTTCAAATCATTTTGAATGATTTTTATATTTTTACTTAAATATAAAATAGTATCTCGCTAAATTACACAATAATGTTTTCTTAAATTCAAGTATAAAAAATGTAATTGAAAAATTTGAAAAGGTTTCAACTTTGACCTTTTTTGTTTTAGTATAATTATGAAAAATGAAGTTTAACAAAGAATTATATTTGATGTTGTTTATCTGTATTCCGTAATCATTAATAAAATGTGGGATCCACTTCGAATTCTGTAATCAAAGAATGTAATCTGATTGAGGAGTTGAGGGTGTTCGTAGCATTTGAAATTTACATGAGACTCACTAGTCGTTACTGTTATAGATATTGTTGTTGTTACAGTATAAGAATTATGAATTTATCATATTTATTATTACTGTTACGGTTATTGTTACTATTACTATTATCACTAGGGTCTAAAGGTAACACTAACAGTAATAGTAATAGTAACGCTAACAGTAAGTGTGACAGATTTGTAATTCCAAGTAAATGTAATTAAAAGCAATTTAATTTCGTTTGCGATGCAAACTCAATACGATTGATCCATCAATAGAATTTTATTACGATTATACCATGGTAAATGTGCCCTATATTCAAGTTCCTTTATTAAATTAAAGTATAAAAATTGTAATGACAAAAAAATTGAGAAAAAGTTCTTATTTAGTTTTAATATGGTTATAAATAAAATGAAGCACGAAAAATGTAACCAAATTTCTTTTCAAATTAAATATAAAAATATAAATACAAAAAAAAAAAAGTTTCAACTTTGACATTTTTTTTTTTGTTCTAGTATAGTTATAAAAAAATGAAGCACAAAAAATTGTAATCAAATCTCTTTCTTAAATATAAAAAAGATGAAATTACAAAAAATAAAAAAGAAAAAAGAAAAAAAATCAACTTTCACTCTTTTAATTCTAATACTGTAAGAGCAACAATATCTATATGAAAATTTTCAAACAATTGAAACGACGTCAATTATTAATATGGATCATATTAAGAATAAATGTGGTAAAGTATTTAAATTCCTCTCTTAATGGAAGTATAAAAAATGTAATTATAAAATGAAAAAAAATTCAACAATGACCCTTTTTTCTAGTTTTAATATAGTTATAAAAAATAAAGCTTAAACAATTTGTAATCATTTTTTTTTAAAAATTAAAGTATAAAAATGTAATTACAAAAAAAAAAAAGTTGAAAAAGTTTTAACTTTGATTTTTTTTTTTAACTTCAGCATAGTTATGAAAAATGAAGTATTAAAAAATAAATAAACAAAATTCTTTCCTAAATTAAAGTATAAAAAAAGTAATTAAAAAAATCAAATTTCACCTTTTCTTTTAGTTTTCGTATAGTTATAAAAAATGAAACATAAAAATATAATAAAATTCATTTCTGAAATTAAAGTATAAAAAATGTTATTAAAATTTTTGAGAAAATAATAGAAAAAATCTAAACACGAACTAAACATGTACCCCAAATACAGGCTATTAACCCAATTAAAATAGTCTACATCTTAAACACAAACTATTATGACCCAGATTATTTTAGTTTGCACTACAAAAACTATTATATTCTAGACTAAAATAGTTTGTATCTCAAACACAAACTACTATAACTAACAAACTATACGATAAATAACTTAGTGTCCCAAACAACCTCTGGATTCCTTGGAATTAATTGAGAAGGTATAAAATAGTCACGTAGTGTTCGAAAACTAAAAATAAAAAATCAATTATCCAAAATGAAAATGAAATAGTTGAAATTATGTAAAACATGAAATAAATGAATAAATCATTTAATGACGTGTTAAATTATGAATGGAAGGAATAAGTACGGGTACTATATTTTTTTTTTCTTTCCAAACATGACTTATATATAAATATAATATTTATACTTTGCCGACTTACGTCAAATGTTGTTTTTTTCAAATGATATTTTTTTCCTAGAGGATATATATATATATATATATATATATATATATATATATTTCTTCATTTTTATATATATTTCTTCATTTATACTCAAAATGAATATTCCTTGTAGTGCTTGCATGAGAGATGATCCCTCAACTGTTCAAAAGGCACAATACGCCCATGTGCCATGTGATTCCTAACACTATGCATCAGCATATTTTTCTTCAACATAAATATATATAAACAAATACATGCATCTTTTTAATCATTTAAATTACACAAAGAACCTTTAAATTTTTCCTTTTATTTTAAAAATATTTCTATATTTTTATTTGCAATACTATCTTTCAAATTTGAAAATTATCATTAAAACAGAAATCTATAGAATTTGGACGAATATTTAGACATATAAGTGTGGTAGTGATCGGAAAAAATGTGACAATATTTGAGCTCTAGTTTTCGTTAGGACTCATTATTACATTGTCTCCATTCTATTTTCGTCCGATATTTCAATGGATTTCTACTCCATTTTTTTTAAATGTTCATGAAAGGTTTAAAATAATATTATAATTTTTTA